>NC_041349.1:11372712-11672712 GCF_004354835.1 Perca flavescens
AATATAAAATGTTATTTTCGTAATAAGATACTAAATACAAACAATTGAAAAACCTGTTTGGAACATTTGTTTAAATGCAAGTACTGTATTTGAGTTATGCTAAAATGCTACACTTCTGAACTGCCCATTGGATTGTTTGAATGTTACTCACTTGGATTCCTCAAGCTCCTCAGTGCGCTGGATAGCATCAGTTTCATACTTAGTTCTCCACTGAGCCACCTCACTGTTGGCCTTGGACATTCCACGCTGCAGCTCAGCCTTGGCCTCCTGCTCCTCCTCAAACTGCTCCCTCAGCAGATCACAGTCATGGCGGGCTGATTGCAGTCCATGGGCAAGAGCATTCTTGGCCTGGTGTAAGACATATGATTGAATTTACAACATTCCTTAATCCCAAAATATAAATACCAATACACACTTAACGGTTTCTTACCTTAACCTCCTCTTCAATCTGTCTCTTCAGCTCCTCAATCTGCTGTGTGAATGCCTGTTTGCCTCTGGACAGCTGGGAGACAAGAGCTTCTTTCTCTTCAATTTGACGGCTGAACTCACCTTGTGTGAAAGATGTCATGATACATTAGTTTTTGTCATGTTTCTTAATAATATACACAACAGATCATTCAGTTTAAAGTTTTAGATACCATTTTCTGTCAGGAGACGTGCTTTCTGTCCATTTGAGTCATTGATTTGACGGACATTTTCATCATTCTTGGTCTTCAGTTCGCTGAGCTGGTCCTCTAGAGTACGGCACATCTTTTCAAGATTTCCCTAATCAGTAAATAGAGATGAGATCAGTGATCAGATTTTTTTTTTTATAATATTAATTACATTATTTACTATACTTACTAGTTAATACAATAGCAAGTAATGCATTGTGTACCTTTGCTTTAGCAACAGCCTCCATGTTGCTGGAGAGGTCATCAATCTCCATCTTGTATTCACTCTTTTCCTTCTCAAGCTTCTGCTTTACACGCTGGAGGTTGTCGATCTGCTCTCCCAGCTCAGCTACGCTGTCAGCCTGCTTCTTGCGAAGAGCAGCAGCGGTGGCTTCATGCTGCAGAGTGGACTCCTCAAGATCACGACGGAGCTTCTGGAACTCGGCTTCACGCTTCTTGTTCATCTCAATCTGAGCAGCAGTGGCACCGCCGGCCTCCTCCAGCCTCTCACTGATCTCCTCAAGTTCCCTGGAGAGGTCAGCTCTCTGCTTCTCAACCTTGGCACGAGCAGCACGCTCAGCCTCAATCTCCTCCTCCAGTTCCTCAATACGAGCCTGTTGAATATAGATGTGATGTCTTTCAGTAAACTTTCACTTTTAATACACAAATTTGGGAACACTTGCAGAAATGTTTTGTGTAATGCGTTATGTCACCTGGAGCTCCTTGATCTTCTTCTGAAGCTGAGCACCCAGTGACTGCTCGTCTTCAATCTTGCTAAGGAGCTGACTGATTTCAAAGTCCTTCCTGTGAGAATTATAGATAAAGTACAAAGAGTTCATGCAGTTGACCACAATTTTTAAAAGAATGGTTGTACAAATTCAAAAATTACATTACTTTTTGATCTTCTCATCAGACTGCTGCTTGTCATTCTCAAGATCCATTATGGATTCCTGGGCCAGTTTCAGATCACCCTCAAGCTTTCTCTTGGCTCTCTCAAGGTCCATACGGAGCTTCTTCTCTTGCTCCAGAGAACCCTCAAGCTAAGAAATAAGATGAGTTTTTAACCATCACATTCAAGAAGAATGCTCTTGCTTTGCCAATCCAAGAGACTTTGTAAACTTACATCATCCACTTGCTGCTCAAGCTTGGTCTTGGCCTTGGTCAGAGTGTTGACTTTGTCTTCCTCTGCCTGCAGGTCATCAAGAGTCTGCTGATGAGCCTCCTGAAGGGCTTTCTTTTCCTTGGTCAGCTTAGCAATGCTCTCATCTTGAGAGGCCATCTCCTCAGTCAGGTTCTTAACCTAAGTGTGCAAGAAAAATCTTGTCTTTAAACGGTCATCATTATAATCTTACTTGATCTGCTGGACAGATTATTATTTACCAACCTTGTTCTCTGTGGCATGTTTCTCTTTTTCCACTTTGGCCAAGGTAAGCTCCAGGTCATCAATATCCTTCTTGAGCTCAGAGCATTCATCCTCCAGCTTTCTCTTCTTGGCAGTGAGCTCAGCATTCATTTCCTCTTCATCCTCCAGTCTCTCGGTTGTCTCTTTGAGTTTGGCCTCGAGCTGAATCTTACTCTTGATAAGACCCTCACATCTCTCTTCAGCATCATTCAGATTCTCTGATTCCTAGTTAATTTTCCAAAAACAGATGTTAGCACATTAACTTTAAATTTCCCATGGCATGAAAATTTCACTTCATGAGTTTTTTTTCAACATCAATATGAGTTCCCCTAGCCTGCATATGGTCCCCCAGTGGCTAGAAATGGCGATAGGTGTAAACCGGGCCCTGGGTATCCTGCTCCAACTTTGAGAAAATGAAAGCTCAAGATGGGCCAATCTGGAATCTTCCCTTTATGTTGTCATAATGGGAAAGGTTACCTCCTCTTTCTCTACTTTACCCGCCACCCACAGCTGCCCAGAGAATTTGGCCTGCCCATGAGAAAATAGAGCTACAACCGTGGCCGCAAGCTGGTCAAGGCCACACCCTCACCCTCCACCTTGCCCCGCCTCTCTCCTCCTAAATAGCATTTAAAGCTACAGACACAGAAATGGCACGTCCTAAGGAAAGCTCATTGTGGGAATGGCTCTAGTGGCTGTAATTCTGCACCAAGGCTGAATTTCGGGAAAGAGACTTTTTATACATTATTAGGGGACCACTAAGGCCTATATAAAAGCATCCAAAAATCAGCATGTCATAGGACCTTTAAAAAACATGAAGAAGCAGAACTGTCCGTTGGTGTGTACTTACAGATGCTACTTGCAGCTGCAGATCATTCTTCTCCTGCAGAAGGGACACCATCTTCTGCTCCAGTTCCTTCTTCTTGGCCAGGGCAGCAGCCAAGTCAGTTTTCATCTTATCATAGTTCTCCTTCATAGCTGCCAGCTCCTTCTCAGTTTCAGCACTCTTCAGCAGAGGCTTGATCTTGTAGTACACCTTCATCCATGGCCAGTGTTTGACATTCATGAATGAGCGGACATTGTACTGGATGGTATATACAGCATCCCTGTTGAAAAGAAGTTGCTGTTAGGGACAAAGTTATTCCTCATTATTCATTCCATGGATGTGCACTCAATTGTTTTCAACATGCCTCCTCGCTGTCATCTTCACAAACTCTGTTCTCATGAGGTAACCACGGCACAAAGCCTGAGTCATGGTGACCAGAGATGCCAGTTTTTCATCTCTCATCTCCTCTAGGACACCCAGCAGACCGGCCTTGAAGAACACCTGATCAAGGAGAAAATTGAAAATTGACTTCATGTCTACATTATACACTATTCTAAACATTAAACCAGAAATGACTCAGAGAGCATGTACTCCACACAATCATATGAATGTCTGATATTATTAAGAAACTTTCTTTTTAAAAAAAAAAAAAATCTTCATCAGGATATGTAGCAAAATATCATAGACAGTGAAACACAATTATTCTAAATGGCTGATGGCAGCTGTGTTTTTTTCTTTTCATTGGAAAGTACCACTAAAGTATATAAATGCAATCAAGGGGCTTACCTTGGTGTGTCCGAATTTGTACTCATCATGATTAACATCAATTGACCCAAGCAGCTTCTCTGAAGCCTTCTTGTTGTCAATGAACTGGCCCTCGGGGATGACACTGGCATTCAGCACCTTGTACCTTTTTATGAGAGTTAATGGTCAGTGTAAGCATTTTCTTTTAATAATCTATCAAAATTCTTTAAATATCCATTGATACCTCTGCTTGAAGTCAGCATACAGAATTCTGCTGGGGAAACCTTTTCTGCAGATTCTGATACCCTCCAGCACACCGTTACACCTGAGCTGGTGGATGACCAGGAAGTTCTCCATCAGACCTGTAAAAAATACATTTCTTAATTACTTAAAATAAACTAAAAACTAAAATTAAGTAAACCATACCAACAAAACAAATCCCTCCTCAAAGAATCTCTTGAGATTAAGTTTTCTATGTACCTGGAGTCTTTGACTCATTGGGAATCAGGCAGCGCACAAAGTGAGGATGGGTGCTCCTCAAGTTAGTCATCAGCTTGCCCAAGTTCTCCTGTAGATCCAGAATGATGAGTTATATCATGCATATAACAACTGTGAGTTTGCGCATACATTGAGATACTGTATATGAGATAAGTTTGCAATGTTAAACCTTACCCTAAACTGTGAAGACACAGTCTGCATAGAACCACCCTTCTTCTTGCCACCCTTCTTTCCACCACCAGTTTCTGTAAATGTTTTTAAAATGTGACATACCATTTACATGAGCACATGCTACAGTTAGTTAAAAAATATACAGTATAACCTTAAAATGTGTTTTAGTTTACTGTAGTTACTATCATACCTTCAACGACGGGAGGATACAGAATAGCCAGCAGTTTCACTGGGGATTTCTGGTACAGCTGAACGACAGAGTCATTCAGTGGATCCTTGTTCTTGTCCAGCCAGCCAGTGATATTGTAGTCCACGGTACCGGCGTAGTGCACCATGGAGAAGTGGGCCTCAATCTTGCCCTTGGCGGGCTTAGGCTTCTCAAATGCTTTGTTTTTGCCAAGATGCTGGTCATACAGCTTGTTCTTGAAGGATGTGTCTGTGGCCTTTGGGAACATGCACTCCTCTTCGAGGATGGAGAAGATTCCCATGGGCTTCAAAAAATGTGAAGAAGTATGTCATTAAGTGATATATTAAATCAAATTAATAACAATTAGATATAATTACAAAATTAAGTGATTACCTTTTCAATGAGCTCAATGCAAGCAGCCAAGTCCATGCCAAAGTCAATGAAATCCCAGATAATACCCTCCTTCTTGTACTCCTCTTGCTCCAGGACAAACATAGTGTGGTTGAAGAACTGTTGCAGTTTCTCATTGGTGAAGTTGATGCACAGCTGTTCCAAGGTGTTGAACTGTGATGGGACAAATAATTAGTATAATCTCTCACAGGGCAATAAGAATGATTCTGTCTCTGAATTGTTTGAAATGACGCTTACGTCAAAGATTTCAAAGCCAGCGATATCCAGGACGCCAATGTAGAACTGTCTTGCTTGTTTAGTTTCCAAACTCTGGTTGATTCGGATGACCATCCACAAGAACATCCTCTCATAGATAGACTTGGCCAGGGCAGGCACTGCGTTCATCACCTGAATAAAAACAAGGATGTGAGTTGTTTAAAATCAACCGTCAACCATCTTGTTAAATGATGCAATACTGGTATTTTAACAAAAGAATCCAAAATAAAAAAGTCAAAATATAATAAAAGAAGTGATAACAGTTCATCTCAATTACCTGAGGTACAGTCTGTCCCTTGGTGACATACTCATTGCCGACCTTCACTCTGGGATAGCACAGAGCCTTGAGCATGTCAGCGGAGTTCAGACCCAGCAAGTAAGCAACCTTGTCAGCCTCTGAAAATAGTTCAGACATTTCCATCATCATATGAACAGAAACCAGTTTGATTAAGAACTGTATTACTGTTTTCCCAAGCTATTCGCTCTGAGCTGGCATTAAATACTCACCCTCTGTGCCATCAGGCTCAGCCTGTTCCTCACGCTGCTTCTGCTTGAACTTCATGTTACCATGGTGGAGCACAGCACCAGTCATCCTATAGATGCTCACCTTCTCTTCACCAGTGAAGCCCAGGATATCAATGGCATTCTGAGTTCAAAAGAGGTCCACACAAACAAAATAACTTTAGAAAAATGCACTTAAAAGAGCAGTTTTGATGTGTATATATTTAAATATTTGAAAGTAAAATCATTCACATCAGTGGCTTCCAGTTCAACTTTGTCATCAATGCTGGCCACAGTGATCTGACCCATGCTACACATGGGGAAGTCGTAGGGGTTGGTTGTGATGAGTGCCTGATCTGGAGATCAAAAAAAGGGTGAACATGTGAGAACATTTGTTTCATATGAGAACAGATTAAAAATGTGCATCCTCTCAATCTTCTTACCAAGCAGCTCAGGGATGTGGCCGGTCATCATCTGGAAGAAGATGTGGTAGCCTCTTTCATCAGAAAGCTGGTATGTCACTCTTGACTTCTCCAGCAGATCTACAAACATTGTTAATCAATTACAGTCCGACCAATTCTGAATTCCAGTCATTTGTATGTACTATGAACTATTATTACTTACATGTCTCAATATCAGCACTAGCCAGTTTCCCAGTTGTGCCGAAATGGATTCTGATGAATTTACCCTGTTTGGAACAAAGGATTTTTAATGTCCCTTCACATTGGTAACAAGACCTCTTTCATGTGTAGAAATTGTTCCATACTTACAAAACGAGAAGAGTTGTCATTCCTAATAGTTTTTGCATTACCATAGGCCTCCAGCAGGGGATTGGCTGCAATAATCTGATCCTCCAGTGACCCCTATAATCCAGGTTTAGAATTACAGTCTGAAAATGACTTTATTTTTCCCCCTTGAAAAATATTCTATAGAGGAAGAAGCTTGAATTGTAATCACACAGAAACATACCTTTGATGCATCCCTCTTCGCTCCACCAACTGCGATTGTTGCAAAGTACTGGATGACACGCTTGGTGTTCACAGTCTTTCCAGCACCAGATTCTCCACTAGGTGTAGACATAGACTTTTAAGAATTTGATCAAGATATTTGACTATGTTAAACAAAGTCAACAAATGTAAATGTAACAAACTTACGTGATCAACACAGACTGGTTCTCCCTATCTGTAAATAAAAAACAAAATAATGTAATAATAATAAATTTTTACTGCAACAGAAACCCCTTTATACTGATACATTCTACATTGTTTTGGTAATGACTTACCAGTAAGCATGAACTGAAAAGCGTTGTCAGAGACAGAGAAGATGTGGGGTGGAGCCTCCATACGCTTCTTGCCTCTATAGGCACTTACACATTCAGCATCGTACACTGGGAGCCACTTGTAGGGGTTCACAGTGGCACAGAACAACCCAGAGTAGGTCTGAAAGTGATCATAGAGATTCAACAGTTAACGCTATGTTTCCTACATGTTTAGCAATAGTAACAATAGTTCTTTTCTCATTAGGCAGATTGTCTTACGTAGATCATCCATGCTGCATAACGCTCTTTGAGGTTATACAGCACAGAGGCTTCATTGAGATGGGTCATCATGGCCATGTCCTCAATCTTGTCATACTTGGGAGGGTTCATTGGGAAGACTTGATCTTCTTTCACTGTCCTCTCCTGCAACAGGACATTAGACACAATGAGAACTAATCATATTGAATTCCCAGTTGACTGTGACTTCATGATACTAACCTCCTTAGTGTCCAGGACTTCGACGGTGACTTTGCCACCATCTTTCTTGAGGATTTTTGCTTTCAAGTACAGCTCCTTGGTATCGGCCACATAGCAGGCACTCTTGGCATCAAATGGTGCACTCTGAGCCTCAATTCTCTCCTTTTCTGGCTTACGGAGGTAAATGGCAGCTTTGCCATAAATGGCCATCTCCGCGTCCGTACTCATGGTGGCAGTTTACTTCTGAGAAGTAATTACAAATAAGAGTAATCATATATATACTGTATATATATATATATATATATATATATATCCACATTAAAACTAATGTCTTCTAGCCATATGACTGGAAAGCCCAAAATTATAGAGTCCAATGAAATAATTAACATATACCTATCAAATTGAGTTCTGGGCATCATCACAAGTCAGTAAGTCAAACAATAGCAATCTTAGAATGATGGTTTCTGTTCATATCATTGAGCAGTTCCTAAATGCCTGGTGTTGTACTAAACATCAACAATATATAAATACCTAAATATTTTTTACATTATTACAAGAGACCTTTAGCTTAGTTAAAGCCTTTCAGACTGTCAGACATATTGTCTATGCTGTAATTTCATTACGTTGTTTTATAATTTACACACAACATCTGGTGCATGTCTCTCCATCCAGGGAGAGAGATTCATGGTCAGTATCTCTTCCTGAGGTTTCTTCCGTGTTCCCCCGTTAAAGGGGCCCAAATTGAAGGTCTAAGGACAGAGAGTGTCATATGCTATACAGATTGTAAAGCCCCTTGAGACACATTTGTGTTATTAGGTTATATAAATAAAATTGACTTGACTTGGCTGATTGTTGTTACAATTAACACTAGTTGTCATTTTGAGCTTTGTCCTAATTGGATGCAAAACACCTAAGGTCATGGATTAAACACACAAAAACTTAACATAAAAGTTGTACATACCTTATCCTTTCCCCTTGTGAAAAGAATGTTGCACACCACAATCCTATTGAAAACATCATGGGTTAGGAAATAACTGCAAATTAATTGAGAACTTTGTTGACACATATTACATTGTAGAGATAAGTTAAAAAAAGATATAAATGTCATCTTGTGTCAAAGATGCACAGAGTTCATTGAATATATACAGTCATGTCTTACATGTCATTATATTTTGTAAACTAATTTCCAAAATGAGAAATACATCTAAATGGTATGATGCATATTAGTAGACAACCTCACCACAAGCTGGAACTTCACTGGTCTTCCACCACACTGTCTAAGGCACCCACATGGACCCCTTTATATTCAGTCTGGTGTGCTAACAAAGCAAAGGTTGAAGGAGACTTACATGCCAGTTATGGTAAGGGTAACAGCTGAGTCGTGAAGCATTTTTTGCTGGATCTATATTTGGGATAATCCCTACCCTAAGTAAACAGCTTTTGAGTTATTTTAAAACATTCACATATACTGTACATATAAAAACTTTTGAATTAAAGATTATAATATGAAATGGTTGTGTTGACTCATTTTAAGATGAAGATTACCTTTAAAATGTTTGATGATTGAAAATTGATTGATTGACATTCTTCAATTTGAGACTATGTTGTGAGATTTTAAATTTATATGAGGAATTTAAAGTTTCTTATCTGTCAGACAGCAAATGCATCAAAGGTTGATGAACATTGACATTGTGGTCTTAAATTATTTTGTTGTTGCGCGTGTTTGGTAATTTCTTGACTCCTAATAAACCTGATTGTGCTGAGGTGACAACATGACATCATGACTTTGCTTAAAAATACACGCCCACTTTCTTAAGCCAAGTGGCGTGTTACCTGTACGCATTTTGAGCTATCCGTGTGTATGTCTACGGTGTATACAGCGGACGTAAACATACACACCAGAAAGCGACTGTTGGGTTTAGGAAACGTGACACGCGGGTTGAGTTTAACAAAAGAATAACCGGTTTTCCGGTTTAGGAAAAGAAGAACGCGACGGTTGAGTTTAGGAAATGTGACACGCGGGACACAATCCCCGGTCTCCTGGGTGAAAGTCCTGTGTTTTACCCATCCCCCACTCCGACCAACCACCCTGTGCAGACTTTAACCCTTTCATACTACTCGTTACGGCATAATTTGACACGCAATCGCAAGGTAATGTAAGTCAATGGAGGCCAAACAGCGTTGATGAATACGCTAAAAAGCGAGTATGCATCTTGAAAACACCAATAATGACATACGATTAGATTAGAGCAACAGTTGTTTTGGTACTTGTTTTGACATGATGTGATGTTGGGCTTAGTTTTCTAAACTTTTGGCAACCTTTACTGAAAATGCAAGACAAAAGAGCAAAAAATTACTTTTTACACTTGCCTCTTTTTAAATCATGTGAATTGGATTATTATAGGGATTAGTATGGTAATCTTTAGTGTGCATATGTAAACATAACCAGATATGACTTACTATGTAATATTTTTAATCACTAAGTAAGGAACATTTTTATTAAATGTAATTATATTTTTACAATTGCACATTTGTTATTGCCTTTTCTAAACTAATTTAACATGATTTTACAGAAATGTCAATGTCTCCTAATATGTAATTTCAATTAATTCAGGCTCTGAGATGTCTTTTTAAAGGAGATTTAGTCTACATTATAGAATGATTAGGATTAAGCGCTGAGTGAGCCAGTTGTCAGCTAACTTGGGGTGGGATGTAGAGCATATGCTTCTTCTGTGAGCCACATGTGTTAGGGGCCCCTCTGTCAAGATCCATCTTGTAATTTAGTGGACTGTTTATATGCAGATATAATTGATTAAAAATATATTTGTCTGTTCTGGGAATGATCAAAGTGCCCAAAAATAATTTTCAAAACGCAAATGTACAATTTACACAAGCTACTGTACTGCATGTTAGATGAGAGAGAAACAAAGTAGTGAAATAGTTAGGTCACATCAGGTGTAAGGTACTGTACAGTGAAAATCTCTTCTAAGATTTGATTGAATAGGATGTTCACTAAATGTTTTGTGTAATGAAATCACACACACACACACACACACACACACACACACACACACAAAGTTTCAAACAATGATTAAAATGTTTCAGGTATGGGCTCCTACAATGCTACTTAGTCCTGTTTTTCATCAAATGTTTAAGATTATTTGATATTCAAATGACCGTTTGCCCACCAAGGCGTTGCAGTGAGCACACAGCTGATTGATGTCTCACAGCGAAGAACTCTCCCTTCCAGAGTTTACCTCACTTGGTCAGATGTCAGAGCCATGCTATTTAGGCTACTTTGAAAGAAAAGAAATGATCAAAGCTACTATTTTGTTTTCGTTATAATTTATGCTCACCAAACATGATGATTATGGAAATAATTACTGCATTCAAACAAGTGACCTTTTAATAACCCAGTCTTAACTGACACAATTAGTTAATTAATTAAAATATGTGGTGGCTCCTAGTTGTTTCCCTCTAAGGGGCAAAAAACAAAAGAGATGTATTATCTGCTCATCTTGTACAACGCTCGGCCAGCGTTGAGAGCAGTCAGTTTTGTAATAATCTTAATGTTTGTTTTTACGAGTTCTTTTAATACCTCGCCTAACATTTTATGTGCTGCATTGCACCAACTCAATGAAATTAGATATGTGTCAAAGTCCTGAGAAGGAAGAGAGGTCAGAGGGCGCCTGGTGTTGTTGGGGCGGACATTTGAAGGACAAGGCAGTTGTTGAAGCTTCTGAAAAATGCCTGTCTGCTGGCTTGATAAAGGGGAACTATGCAGTTTTTTTTTACCTTAATGTAAAGGGGTGATAAAATGCAAAACCGATTTTACCTTGTCATAGTTGAAAAATGACATTTTCAGCCCAACCAATGTTACCTACCCTATTAGGAGACCTTAAGGAACAGTATGAAATACCCTACATAATCATTTTATCATCCCTTTAACTGAACAGCTTCAGAGTCATTGGAATGGTTATATGACTTTTTTTATGACTCGCTTTCCCCTAGCGCCTCTAAAAAAAACCCTTGCAACTTTTGGCCGGCGAGCCGCGTGATATCAGGTCTCGTAATGTATGCTTTAGGCACGCACACATACATGCCCCCATCCAGGGACTGGCTGGTAGTGATGGAGTTTTTCACATTATTGTCATGGCTGAGCCTGCAAAAGAAGAAGCAGAAAGCTAGGAAAGCATTGTCGGAGGAACAGAGAAAGAGGAAACTGACCAAGCAAGTTTTTACACAGTGTTGCCAAATATCTATTATGAAGCTGTAGGGGTAGCTCTATAGAGAAACCTGGGGGCAAAAAGTGAAATTGTCAAATCTGCATAGCGCCCTTTTAAAGTACTAAAACAAAGGAGATGTATTATCTGCTCATCTTGTACAATGCTCAGCCAGCGTTGAGAGCAAGCCCATGAATCAATCAGTTTTCTAATAATCTTGATGTTTGTTTGATTTTACGAGTTCTTTTAATACCTTGCCTAACATTTTGTGTGATGCATTGTGCCAACTCAATGTAATTAGATATGTGTCAAAATCCTGCGAAGGAAGAGAGGTCAGAGGGCACCTGGTGTTGTGGGGGCGGACATTTGAAGGACACGGCAGTTGTTGAAGCTTCTGAAAAATGCCAGTCTGCTGGCTAGTTACTGTACAAGAGTGAGATAGAATGACGTGGAAACACTTTGACCATTCATGGTTTAACCTATTTATGTCCACAAAAACAAGACCATAAAAGGGACAGCTCACAGAAGGGCAGTAGGCCTTTAATATGGGTGGATAAAGTCAAACTGAATAGTGGCAGAATTTGAGCCATAACTCAAGTCAAGAGTCTCCTACACGTCCTGTAGTAGATGGGGCTCTTCAGCGAAACAGTAAAAGACATGGCAGATTGCCAGCCAGTGCTTGGACATGTGTATGCCCGTTATACGCATAGGTTTTTGCACCTAGCTGTAAGTAATTAATTTAATAGCCTATATAACAGCAATACAGGTATATAAACATTGACTGTATAGTAAATTAAACATTTGAATTTGAATGCAGGATATAACTCACACACACATCTCTCAGCCACCTTCTGACCCTAAACACTGTAGGAATCAGCATCGTCTGAGCGTTGTTCACATGATTGCTTTCTGTGAAACCCAGTTTCCACAGTTTGCGACACTTTTGTACTTGTTTCATGTAATCAAAATGAACCTCTGTTGCTTTGTAAGAGCTGAACCGGTGTTGTGCCAAGTTTGTGTCCCTGCCGATAATTGCATATTCAAAGACTGTTTAATTATTCTTTAAAAACAATATAATCTTCTTTGTCATGTTCATCAATGAAGATAGCTTGAATAAACTGAAGTCTATAATTTTAAAACGTTTAGAGTCATCAATGTTTTATTTGACTCAGTAGCAGTTTCCTTGCTGTCTGTGAGGTGGATGCAATTATCGGCAGGCATAAGGGGTTCATGCATTATTCGGCAGAAATCATTGTTGCTTCCTGAGTGGATGCCAATGCATGGCAGGGATGCAGAACTCACCTGACGGACATTTCTTTTTCATAAAGATTTTTAAAAAGGCCTGTATTACCGTATTTAGAATAGCTGAAGATGTGAAAGGGGAAAGAGAGAGAGAGAGAGAGAGAGAGAGAGAGAGAGAGAGAGGAGGAACGACATGCAGCAAGTGCGTTGCGACAAGAATTGAGCCTTTATGCATGGCGCGCACGCTCTACTAGGTGAGCTTTCCAGGCGCCCCACCTGACGGACATGTCTCCTAACGAAATGTCGCTCCCCACCATAATCCCACAATTCTCGAATTGAAATAGGCTACTTTACTAGATTTGTAGTTAATTAAACAGTCACGCCACCTATCCCTCCACTGCATCTGTCTGTCCCCTTCCATGACTGTCTTGGCGCAATTAACTGAATCGGAGTTGCTCCGCAAAAACAAAAACAAAACAATACCTTGCCCCTGGTTTCGTTTTAAAATAATAGATACCGTGGTTGCAGTGAGATGCAGTCTATGACAACAGTTGTTGGTGAGTGCTTATATTTATCACTATATATATATATATATATATATATATATATATATATATATATATATATATATATATATATATATACACACAGTGGGAGAACAAGTATTTGATACACTGCCGATTTTGCAGGTTTTCCCACTTACTTATTTTTATCATAGGTACTCTTCAACTGTGAGTGACGGAATCTAAAACAAAAATCCAGAAAATCACATTGTATGATTTTTGAGTACTTAATTTGCATGACCAGGTTTGCACACACTGCAGCAGGGATTTTGGCCCACTCCTCCTTATCGACCTCCAGATCCTTCAGGTTTCGGGCTGTTGCTGAGCAATACGGACTTTCAGCTCCCTCCAAAGATTTTCTATTGGGTTCAGGTCTGAAGACTGGCTAGGCCACTCCAGGACCTTGAGATGCTTCTTATGGAGCCACTCCTTAGTTGCCCTGGCTGTGTGTTTCGGGTCATTGTCATGCTGGAAGACCCAGCCACGACCCATCTTCAATGCTCTTACTGAGGGATGGAGGTACACGGCCCCATCCATCCTCCCCTCAATACAGTGCAGTCTTCCTGTCCCCCTTTGCAGAAAAGCATCCCCAAATAATGATGTTTCCACCTCCATGCTTCACGTTTGGGATGGTGATTTTGGGGTTGTACTCATCCTTCTTCCTCCAAACACGGCAAGTGGAGTTTAGACCAAAAAGCTCTATTTTTGTCTCATCAGACCACATGACCTTCTCCCATTCCTCCTCTGTCATTGGCAAACTTCATACGGGCCTGGACATGCGCTGGCTTGAGAAGGGGGACCTTGCGTGCGCTGCAGGATTTTAAACCATGATGGTGTAATGTATTACTAATGGTTTTCTTTGAGACTGTGGTCCCAGCTCTCTTCAGGTCATTTAAGAAGAAAAACTAACAGGTCTGTGATAGCCGTAATACGTTGGTAGGTGATCAAATACTTATGTCATGCAAAAAAATGCAAATTAATTATTTAAAAATCATACAATGTGATTTTCTGGATTTTTGTTTTAGATTCTGTCTCTCACAGTTGAAGTGTACCTATGATTAAAAAATGACAGACCTCTACATGCTTTGTAAGTAGGAAAACCTGCAAAATCGGCAGTGTATCAAATACTTGTTCTCCCCACTGTATATATATATATATATATATATATATATATATATATATATATATATATATATATATATATATATATACATATATATATATATGTATGTAGGAAGATGTATAAACAGACTTTATATGTCCTCTCTGTCCTGTAATAAGTGAACTCTGAGCTTGTTTGTGACTCTTCCCCTCTGTCTACTCTCACAGGGAGAAGATGATCTGCAGCATCCTGACCTCCTGTGTCTCTGGTTAGTTTACAGCTTCACTTTATTATCCAGTAACACTAAACAAAGAATCACTAAAGTGTCCACAGAAACATGTGTAGATGGAGTTTAAAGTTGTCAGTGTGTCTGCTCCTCACTTTCCCTCTCTGTCTCCTCAACAGGAACATTAGTAGTGAATGTGACCCAGACCTCCTATCAGGCAGAGGAGAACCACCACATCACACTGGAGTGGACCTTCACAGCCAACCCTCACAGTTCCTCCAACTCTCTGAATATCTTCTGTGAACTGATAACTGTCCTCAAGAATGCAGTCCAGTTTTGTCTCCATGAAGGAGTTGAGGTCCCAGAGTCTCAGCATGAACAGTTTGCAGGACAAGTCCAGTAGGACAAAGACGTCCTCAGAGAAGGACGACTCAGACTTCATGTGTCCAGACTCAGGACTGAAGACACGGGAATGTACGTGTGTGATGTTACCACAAGTTATGGGAGTAACTCTGGTAAATGTTGGCTAAATGTCACTTAAATGTCAGCCACATTATATTTGCTGTTCTTTACAGCAGGTGCTGATGAGCCAAAACCTCAGAGACCAACAGTAAGACCAGAACCAGAGAGTCTGGGAAATATCTGGATCCTCCATGCTGGACTAGCGGCAGCAGCAGTTCTACTGATTCTCTGTGCCAAATGCCTCTTTGAAACATACAGTACGAGCCATCAGGACTAACAGAACTCAGTCTGGAGGAGCCTCTTTAAATAAATCATCAGAGCATAAAGTCACAGTCATAAAATCTAAATCAGACTCCTAGAGTCTCTCCTCCGTCTGTTCTTAGTTCCAGATAACTATTTGTGATATAAAATGTTGTGTTATATCTTTATATTTTAAATAATGTTCATGTTACTACAGGTTTGAGTTTAAATGAAGTTTACATGTTATATGTTTTGTCTTCTACTACTTGTGTATTTACTTCCATCAATATATTATGTCACATGTTACTTGTAATGTTCTTTCTTGTGTTACCTGTCTAGACACTACTGATGTAAATTAGCATTAATGCTAACTCTGACATGTTAACATCCTGATGTTCATTAACAAGCTCTGTCCATGTTCAGTTACTATGAATTTAAATGTAGTTATTACAGCAGAAATGACTAGTGTTAATAATGCTTTTGTTGAGTGAAGGGTTTTGCAGCTTTTAAATCAAGGAACTAAAGAAATAAACTTGGTGACCTTTCTTACAATAAAAAAATTACCACAGCTCGTTTGTTTTCATCAGGTAGTGTTCTTGGTTAATGAGACAAAATGCAAAAGTCAGATTTTTTTGGGTGACTCCACAGTCAACTTGGAGTCCTTCCGCTTCCTGGGCTCCAAGAATGTTCAGCATAGATTATAGGTACAGATATAGACTGTACATACAGGTGTAGCAGGTAGTTGGACAAACTAACCCTAACCCAGCAGACCGGCAGTTAGAGACGAGCCGGTGAAGAACGTGGAGCAGCTAAAGAGCCAGATGTTTCTCAGCAGCAGGTGGAGATCAGATCAGAAGATATTTAAATAGGCATTCGTTTGCTTGAATCTGAAGTGATTTAATGCAAATCTAATCCTGATCCTCATTAGGTGCTGTTCTTACGACACACTAACATCCTGCTCTGTGTAGAAACAGCAGAGGTAACACCAGACCGCTGGGCTGGTAAAGCCAGAAAGAAAACGTCATCAGCACACACTCAACACCTTTGCTCAACACACTAACATCAAGTACAAACAGATTCCTGGAGCCACTCAACGTCAGCACTACCAGTATGACCATGATGGTGTAGAAAGCCCTCTGCTTTGATTGGTCAACTATTTCCCTGTCGCCGCCCTGTTCCCCTGGCCCTGGACGAATCAGAACGCAGAGAACAGAAAGACTGCAGAAGGAAATGACGAACAAGGAGAATATGAAGAGGCTGACATCCATGATTACCAATACATTGTCAAAACTGATAAGGAAAGCAGCCAAAAACAGCCAATGATGATATTTCTGATTCTGATCCCTCTCTCTCTTCTCAGACTCAGGTAGATGACGGGATGAACGACAGCCAAGTAGCGCGCCACACAGGTCAGCGTGTGAAAGAATGTCTTTACATACCAGGTGAGGTTCCAAAGAAAGAACCCCACAGTAAATACTTCATCATGATCCCTGTAGATACCACAGCAGCAGAGGATGTACCCAAAGACACCCATCAGACACACTGACTTTTAAAGCTATTTTCACTGGTAGTCAGATCTTTGCAGGGTAAATCCAGACAGCTAGCTAGACTATCTACTAAAATAACTTTTTAAAGGTACACATGTTCCACCGAAACAAGTTCCTTCCCCAGGCTATTTTGCAGCGGCACTGTGGATTCACTGGCGCTAGCACCACCCAAGACAATTGTGATTGGTTTAAAGAAATGCGAATAAACCAGAGCATGTTTTTCTCCCATCCCAGAATGCTGTGTGGACTAGCCAGACCCTCCTCCGCAGCGCTGTGGAGGAAAGTCTGGCAATGCGAGACTAGTTCAATTCAATTCAAATCAATTTTATTTATAGTATCAAATCATAACAAGAGTTATCTCGAGACACTTTACAGATAGAGTAGGTATAGACCACACTCTATAATTTACAAAGCCCCAACAATTACAATAATTCCCGCAAGAGCAAGCAGTGCGACAGTGGCGAGGAAAAACTCCCTATTAGGAAGAAACCTCGGACAGACCCAGGCTCTTGGTAGACGGTGTCTGACGGTGCCGGTTGGGGATGTGGTGAGCAGTGGCAATAATAGTCACATTAAAGATAACAGTGACTTCAAATGGTAGTCATAGTAATTCATGTCATATCAGGACGCTGCAGGGCATTACAGGATGTAGCGTGGCACAGTAGAGCATGGATGGACGTAGCAGGAAGTAGCAGGGTTCAGCAGGAAGTAGCAGGGTTCAGCAGGACGCAGCATGACATTGCAGGGCACCGTAGAGCTTAGCAGGGAGTGCAGCAGGACCACGGCTACAGCTGCAACCAAGATCTTGGTGCCAACGTACTCCAAGGAAATATGCTGGGTGAAAAAAAAACATAAGGACTCCGTGGAGGAAACTCCTCAGAGCTAGGTTAGTAACAAGCATTTCTGAGATGGGATGCATACAAATGGAAAGGGAGAGGAGAGAGCAGCTCAGTGTGTCAAAGGAAGGAAGTCTCCCGGCAGTCTAGAACTATAACAGCGTAACTAAGAGAGACACGTTAAGGAGAGGAGCCTGGTCCGGCTTAGAACTCTCCCCTGCCCGGTCGGGCTGTACTGGCCTGCCTACCTCTACATTTGTTATATTATTAATCTGACGACTGTGAAGAGAAGCAGGTGGCCGGGCTAGGCGGACGCTGCAACTCCTCACTCCCTAACTTTAAGCTTTAACAAAGATGAGAGATTTAAGTTCATTCTTAAATCTTAAATTCTTAAAAGTTCACCGGTTACTCTCGTTATTTCCTTCTTCCAAAACAGTGGGGAAGAACACCAGGAGAAATTGCCAGAAGTTGAGTTTTCATTAAAACAAAATGGTGACTGGTGTGTTACCTGCGTGCTAGTCTGGATCAATGTCGGTACATTTCCAGGATAATGGCCTCACATCTCTCACCTTCCGCTCTGTGTTGACATTTTCAAACGCTGTACGATTTGGGAAACAACAACAGAGCTAGCAAGCTACACGCTGAAAATGTCAGGTTTTGAAGAAAGTTTGGATCGTGCAACAAGGCAGGCCTGCTTGGTTCTTTCTGGGAATTATTGTAAAGATTTACAAAGAATATGTTTACAGCATTTTCTTCTCTAACTGGGATGTTTCGGAGCCGATTAGTGGGATTGCTGTGGACGAAGTACACATGGAGATACAAAGGTAAGATGATGGTTATCTATGTACCCAGCTAATTTAAATAGCTCACGTTACTGTACCTTCATGTTACTTCACTAAATATTGTATGTGGCGTTCGTGGGGTGCAAATGTTCCACCAAAACAAATCCTTCCCGAGACTATTTTGCAGCATCCAAAGCGTAGGGCCCAAGACGATTTTGATTGGTTTAAAGTGACTATATGTTGTTTTTTTTAAACTCCTGAAACACCACCTGTTTACCACAGCCTACAATCTCCTTTAGCTTAGCCACAGCAATTCTGTAAAGGGTCGTGGGGTTTCATGAAAAGGCACTATATAAATAAAAGTTATTATTATTATTATTATTATTATTATTATTATATGTAACTTTCTGTTGGTGTTGATTTCAGCACACACTTGCTGTCATAAAGGTCTAGTAGTTAGCGTTACAGGGACGTCATATAGTTGCGATGAATGTTTTGCTCAGACAGATAATCATTCATTCAATAATTCAGATGCACTGTTGCATTTCAAGTGTTGGTAACTTAGCCTACTTTGGATGTCTCATGAGCTAAACCGGCTATCACTGTCATTGTGTCACGAACCAAAGCATTAGGAGTTTATATTAATATAGCGCATTTTATGAAACCCACGGATGCTTTACACAGGAAAATTTTAGGCCAACACAAGCACGGACTGAAAGGAATAAAACGTCCGCGCGGACGTAATTTAAGGTCGGGACTGACTACAACCACATGTGTTACTGTAGCGCCGTCTACCTGCCGTGAATCATTCTGTGACTTTGTGGGAAAAACCTGACCTGGGCAAAGGCAGTAATAAAAACTATATAAAACTATTTATTTGGCCAAACATTACTGTTGTAACCAGTGCCAGACTGGCCATCTGGAATTTGGGCAAATCCCAGATGTGCCGCCCCCTATGAACTCCTATGGGCCATTACTGATAATTTGTCTTTGGTTAATTTAATATATTCAAGATTTTACGGCGACGAGGTGCGTGGAAAGATTCACTTGGAAGGCAGAGTTAATAAATTTCCAAGCTAGGTTATTGACAAAAATAAGGTGGGTGTGTTGCAAATGCCAGGACCAGATTAGGAAATCACATTTGCTTTTTTTCTCCTTGTTTTCTTAACTGCCCATATTGCTCACCTTCACCTCAAATGTTAAGGATGTTTATTTTTCATGTCCCAAAAAAAGTGTTATTCAAATCTCACAACTACCTTTGAGAGAAGCAAAGAGATGAAAGTATTACAGACAGAATTTATTAAGAACAGTTTCATCTTTATTGTTTCGGCATTAATTATTTCATATTATATGATTCAACACAGCCAAACTCTCGTGTGCTTTACTCTGCTGCTTCTTTTCCCTGTAAAAAAACACAGAAATGGTTTGTGTGAGTTTGAATAAGCGATATGGGACAATAATTGTGATCTGTTCATTTTATAATATTTAAACCTAATGATTTATAAGGTGAATATAATACTGTAAAGAATCTGTTCTAACATATCGACAGATATACCTGAAAGAATAATTGCTTTGTTGGTTATTTGTCACTAAACTGATGTATGTATTTACCTTGCCAGAGTCACGGCTCTTTGCCCTCAGCTTGTTGACCTGGGACTCTGCGATGTCAGCGCGCTCCTCGGCCTCCTCCAGCTCATTCTGAACCTTCCTGCACTTGGACAGATGAGTGTTGGCCTGCTCCTCCTGAAATACAAGACATAGACAAAAATGTAAATGTTCAAAAAGATCCATAGTACTACAGTACATAACTATGGTATATTGTCAAACTTTCAGTGTTGAAAATGTATATGTTGTCCTTACCGCCTCCTCAGCCTGCCTCTTGTAGGCCTTGACCTTCAGCTGCAATTTGTCAACCAGATCCTGCAGCCTGGCAACGTTTTTCTTGTCCTCCTCAGTCTGTAATAGGCAATATAGATTTGCATGTGTATTTTTAATGGTAAATATATTAGATCATTTTTGTACTGTACATGATAACTACCAAAATGACTGTACCTGATAGGTGAGCTCCTTCACCCTCCTCTCATATTTGCGGACACCCTTAATGGCATCTGTTCCGCGTCTCTGCTCAGCCTCAACCTCTGCCTCCAGTTCACGCACCTTCAAAGAACAAGACAATAAGTATCTGTCTTTCTTTTCCAAAAGTCTTGCTTCAGTTGTGCAAATTCTTAACGTGACTTTCATACCCTGGACTCGAGTTTCTGGAGCTGCTTCTTGCCACCCTTCATGGCCAGGTTCTCAGCCTCATCCAGGCGGTGCTGCAGGTCCTTCACAGCAACCTCCAGGTTCTTCTTCATCCTCTCCAGGTGAGCGCTGGTATCCTGCTCCTTCTTCAGCTCCTCAGCCATCATAGCAGCCTAGAAGAGACAGCATAAAATGTTAATGAGAAATATCTTGAAGTTGGAGTGAAAGGAAGAACAAATGAAATGTAAACCTACATCCGTGATGGCCTTCTTGGCCTTCTCCTCTGCATTTCTTGCTTCCTGAACAGTGTCATCCACTTCACTCTGGACCTGGACCAGGTCAGACTCAAGCTTCTTCTTGGAGTTCAGAAGGCTTGTGTTCTAAAAGGCAAAAAAAAGGCACTTTAGTCATTACATGCCTGATTTTAACGTCATTAGATTTTTGAATTATTGAAGAAATGATTGGGCTTGTTCACCTGAGAGTGCAGAAGTCCAACACGCTCACTGGCATCCACCAGCTCCTGCTCAGCAACTTTGCGACCTCTCTCTGTCTGTTCCAGAGCAGCTCTGAGTTCCTCGATTTCAGCTACCATCAGACCGTTCCTGCGATCCACCATAGCAGCTTGTTCCTTGAAGTCTTCCTGTGCTCTGACAGCATCATCAAGGTGCAGTTGTGCATCCTAGTGAAAACATATCAGGAAAATATTCACATGAATGCCAAAATGTACTTGCAGTGATCGTAGTCCGTGCAACAACTCTTTGTCTAACTATACCTTCAGCTGCGCCTGCACATTCCTCAGCTGCTTCTGGGACTCAGCAGCCTGGCGATTGGCGTGGCTCAGCTGAATCTCCATCTCATTCAGGTCTCCCTCCATCTTCTTCTTGATTCTCAGGGCATCGTTTCTGCTCCTGACCTCAGAATCCAGAGTGCTCTGCATGGAGTCAGTCACCCTCTGGCTGTTCCTCTTGATCTGCTCCATCTCCTCATCTTTCTCTGCCAGCTTCCTGTCCACCTCACCCTTAATCTGGTTGAGCTCCAGCTGGACACGCAGGATCTTAGACTCTTCGTGTTCCAGTGTTCCCTAATGATATCAAATAATTAAATATTCATCTTTGCCTTTAAACCCTTTTTGTATATTTGTCTATGATGAAGATTTCTTTTTCAGAAGATTTCCCCGAGACAAAAATAGTACCTCAGCCTCTTCAAGAGCCGTCTGGATCTCAGCCTTCTCAGTCTCCACCTGCTTCTTGGACTTCTCCAGCTCATGGATGCTCTTGCCAGTCTCACCAATCTGTTCAGTCAGATCTGAGATCTCCTCTGCAGAGAGATACATGTGTTTTATATTGTTAAGACTTACAATGTAAAATAAAAACACTTTATTCTAGCACAATTGAATAGAATGTAAGAAATACAAGTGTTGAATACAATGTAGCTGTTACATAATGTAGAGCTTACGTTGCAGGTTCTTGTTTTCCCGCTTCATGGTCTCCAGCTGATCCAGAGATTCCTCATAATAGTTCTTCATCTTGAACAGCTCAGTGCTGAGAGAACGAGCCTCCTTCTGTGCTCCCTCGAGCTCTGCCTGACCCTCCTCGAACTTCTGTTTCCACTCTGCCAGCACCTGAATAACATAATTAATACAGTTCAGTTGGTTATGTAGCAATATGGGGGAAAAATAAATATATATATTTAATTGATTGTATGGCTTGGCCACACAAAGTAAACAATGCTACCTTGTCAAAGTTCCTCTGCTTCTTGTCCAGGTTGGCAGCCAGCCCATTGGCCCTCTCCACATCAATCATGAGGTCCTCCACCTCACACTGGAGCCTCTGTTTGGTTTTCTCAAGAGAAGCACACTTGGAGTTCACTGCCTCAATCTGCTCCTCAGCCTCCTGAAGACGCTGAGCCAGCTTTTTCCTGTTTGAAAAAGATTTGTTTTCCACTTTATATATATATATAGGATATTTTTCCATGAATGAAATAGAAATCATTACAGAGTCTCAGAACCTAGATGAATATAAGAAAGCACCGCTTTCATCTAAAATGTTATTTTCGTAATAAGATACTAAATACAAACAATTGAAAAACCTGTTTAGAACATGTGTTTGAATCATAGACTGTATATTAATGGACAGAGCATATGTGACATCCATTGGTTTGTGGAGCTCTGCTATGAGTTGTCGTGTTTGCCGTTATGGGCGCAGCCATCCTTGTTGCGGATGTGACGATTTTAGACGAGAGGGAGGAGTGAGTGAGGAGCTCTATGTTACACTTTCACTGGCCATCACATCATAGCCACACCCTAAAACACCTCCTGCTTTATCACCGATTTTAAAATCAATGAGACAATAATAAAAAAAAAAATGAACATCATTCTGTGTTGCAGAAGACTTAAAACTAGTGATTGAGACCTTAAACTCATTATGAAAATGTTTACTGAGGTAATAAATCAAGTGAGAAGTGGGTCACTTTCTCATAAACTTCTACAGAAACCGACCTCCTTTTGCAACCGCACGTGTCGCCCCCTGCTGGAATTCAGATAGAATGCAGGTTTAAGGCACTTCCACATTTGCAGCACTTCACCAAACCGGATGTATTGTCCATTAATATTAACAGTCTATGGTTTAAATGCAAGTACTGTATTTGAGTTATGCTAAAATGCTACACTTCTGAACTGCACATTTAATTGTTTGAATGTTACTCACTTGGATTCCTCAAGCTCCTCAGTGCGCTGGATAGCATCAGTTTCATACTTAGTTCTCCACTGAGCCACCTCACTGTTGGCCTTGGACATTCCACGCTGCAGCTCAGCCTTGGCCTCCTGCTCCTCCTCAAACTGCTCCCTCAGCAGATCACAGTCATGGCGGGCTGATTGCAGTCCATGGGCAAGAGCATTCTTGGCCTGGTGTAAGACATATGATTGAATTTACAAAATTCCTTAATCCCAAACTAATAACACCAATACACACTCACTTAACAGTGTCTTACCTTAACCTCCTCTTCAATCTGTCTCTTCAGCTCCTCAATCTGCTGTGTGAATGCCTGTTTGCCTCTGGACAGCTGGGAGACAAGAGCTTCTTTCTCTTCAATTTGACGGCTGAACTCACCTTGCGTGAAAGATGTCATGATACATTAGTTTTGTTATGTTTTTTAATAATATACACAACAGATCATTCAGTTTAAAGTTTTAGATACCATTTTCTGTCAGGAGACGTGCTTTCTGTGCATTTGAGTCATTGACTTGACGGACATTTTCATCATTCTTGGTCTTCAGTTCGCTGAGCTGGTCCTCTAGAGTACGGCACATCTTTTCAAGATTTCCCTAATCAGTAAATAGAGATGATCATGAGTGATCAGATTTCATTTATAATATTAATTACATTATTTACTATGCTTATTTAGTTAATAAAATAGCATGTAACGCATTGTGTACCTTTGCTTTAGCAACAGCCTCCATGTTGCTGGAGAGGTCATCAATCTCCATCTTGTATTCACTCTTTTCCTTCTCAAGCTTCTGCTTTACACGCTGGAGGTTGTCGATCTGCTCTCCCAGCTCAGCTACGCTGTCAGCCTGCTTCTTGCGAAGAGCAGCAGCGGTGGCTTCATGCTGCAGAGTGGACTCCTCAAGATCACGACGGAGCTTCTGGAACTCGGCTTCACGCTTCTTGTTCATCTCAATCTGAGCAGCAGTGGCACCGCCGGCCTCCTCCAGCCTCTCACTGATCTCCTCAAGTTCCCTGGAGAGGTCAGCTCTCTGCTTCTCAACCTTGGCACGAGCAGCACGCTCAGCCTCAATCTCCTCCTCCAGTTCCTCAATACGAGCCTGTTGAATATAGATGTGATGTCTTTCAGTAAACTTTCACTTTTAATACACAAAATTGGGAACTCATGCAGAAATGTTTTGTGTATATGTCACCTGGAGCTCCTTGATCTTCTTCTGAAGCTGAGAACCCAGTGACTGCTCATCTTCAATCTTGCTAAGGAGCTGACTGATTTCAAAGTCCTTCCTGTGAGAATTATAGATAAAGTACAAAGAGTTCATGCAGTTGACCACAATTTTTAAAAGAATGGTTGTACAAATTCAAAAATTATGTTACTTTTTGATCTTCTCATCAGACTGCTGCTTGTCATTCTCAAGATCCATTATGGATTCCTGGGCCAGTTTCAGATCACCCTCAAGCTTTCTCTTGGCTCTCTCAAGGTCCATACGGAGCTTCTTCTCTTGCTCCAGAGAACCCTCAAGCTAAAAATTAGATGAGTTTTTAACCATCACATTCAAGAAGAATGCTCTTGCTTTGCCAATCCAAGAGACTTTGTAAACTTACATCATCCACTTGCTGCTCAAGCTTGGTCTTGGCCTTGGTCAGAGTGTTGCCTTTATCTTCCTCTGCCTGCAGGTCATCAAGAGTCTGCTGATGAGCCTCCTGAAGGGCTTTCTTTTCCTTGGTCAGCTTAGCAATGCTCTCATCTTGAGAGGCCATCTCCTCAGTCATGTTCTTAACCTAAGTGAGCAAGAAAAATCTTGTCTTTAAACGGTCATCATTATAATCTCACTTGATCTGCTGGACAGATGATTATTTACAAACCTTGTTCTCTGTGGCATGTTTCTCTTTTTCCACTTTGGCCAAGGTAAGCTCCAGGTCATCAATATCCTTTTTGAGCTCAGAGCATTCATCCTCCAGCTTTCTCTTCTTGGCAGTGAGCTCAGCATTCATTTCCTCTTCATCCTCCAGTCTCTCGGTTGTCTCTTTGAGTTTGGCCTCGAGCTGAATCTTACTCTTGATAAGACCCTCACATCTCTCTTCAGCATCATTCAGATTCTCTGATTCCTAGTTAATTTTCCAAAACTAGATGTTAGCACATTAACATTAAAAAACATGAAAAAGCAGAACTGTCCGTTGGTGTGTACTTACAGATGCTACTTGGAGCTGCAGATCATTCTTCTCCTGCAGAAGGGACACCATCTTCTCCTCCAGTTCCTTCTTCTTGGCCAGGGCAGCAGCCAAGTCAGTTTTCATCTTTTCATAGTTCTCCTTCATAGATGCCAGCTCCTTCTCAGTTTCAGCACTCTTCAGCAGAGGCTTGATCTTGTAGTACACTTTCATCCATGGCCAGTGTTTGACATTCATGAAAGAGCGGACATTGTACTGGATGGTATATATAGCATCCCTGTTGAAAAGAATTGGTGTCAGGGACAAAGTTATTCCTCATTATTCATTCTGCAGCTGTGCACTCAAAATTTTTGTTTTAAACATGCCTCCTTGCTGTCATCTTCACAAACTCTGTTCTCATGAGGTAACCACGGCACAAAGCCTGAGTCATGGTGACCAGAGATGCCAGTTTTTCATCTCTCATCTCCTCTAGGACACCCAGCAGACCGGCCTTGAAGAACACCTGATCAAAGAGAAAATAGAAATTGACTTCATGTCTGCACTATAGAAATGACAGAGAGAGCATATACTCCACACAATCATATGAATGTCTTATATTATTAAGAAAACCTTTTCATTTATCTTCAGGATCAGGCAGTTGTGCTTTTTTTCTCGGAAACTTCAATCCTGTATGGGCACTTTTACTGGTCTTTTACCAGCTTGGTCTCACAGAATTCCGTGAAATGATCACAAACTGTTAACACCACATTACGTGGTTGGGGCACGGAATGTGTGAAAATTCTGTGTGGCCACCATGGAAAAACAATGCCAATGTAAAGTCAATGAGAAGATGGAGTAGCATTAGGAGCAACTAGGGTAGCGAGTAGTATGAAAATCTGTGTAGGGAGGTTGGATGGGGTGGTGGATGGGTCAAACAACACAGGACTTTCACCCAGGAGACCGGGGATCTTGTCCCGCGTGTCACATTTCCTAAACCCAACCGTAACCGTCCCGTTCTTCTTTCCTAAATCCAACTATCCCGTTGTTGTCACGCGTCCCGTTATTGTTTTCCTAAACCCAACCATTTATTGTTTTCCTAACGGGACGTTGTTGTTCCGCGTGTCATGGAAACGTAAGCCCACCCATGACATTTTCCTTAACTTAAGGGGCCGTGTTCATTTCATGGAATTCTTCCGTGGGCCCATCACAGACTTTTTGGCAATTCAGGGAAACTGCTACAGATTTTGAGTTAAGGGGCCGTGTTCATTTCATGGAATTCTGTGCAATAAGGTTGTCTTTTACCATCACTTGTTGCACAAGACAAAATGTAACCTGCTTTATCAATGGCCACATGGTGGTGCAAGTTCTCTATTTCTATCCCTTACTCGTTCAGTGGCCTAATTTCCCATTACAATACATACAATTGTGTAATACTTTATTATTTAACAGACAAAATGCACTGATCATCATTGCAAAGTACCACTAAAGAATATTAATGTAATCAAGGGGCTTACCTTGGTGTGTCCGAATTTGGATGTGGTGGATGGGTCAAACAACACAGGACTTTCACCCAGGAGACCGGGGATCTTGTCCCGCGTGTCACATTTCCTAAACCCAACCGTAACCGTCCCGTTCTTCTTTCCTAAATCCAACTATCCCGTTGTTGTCACGCGTCCCGTTATTGTTTTCCTAAACCCAACCATTTATTGTTTTCCTAACGGGACGTTGTTGTTCCGCGTGTCATGGAAACGTAAGCCCACCCATGACATTTTCCTTAACTTAAGGGGCCGTGTTCATTTCATGGAATTCTTCCGTGGGCCCATCACAGACTTTTTGGCAATTCAGGGAAACTGCTACAGATTTTGAGTTAAGGGGCCGTGTTCATTTCATGGAATTCTGTGCAATAAGGTTGTCTTTTACCATCACTTGTTGCACAAGACAAAATGTAACCTGCTTTATCAATGGCCACATGGTGGTGCAAGTTCTCTATTTCTATCCCTTACTCGTTCAGTGGCCTAATTTCCCATTACAATACATACAATTGTGTAATACTTTATTATTTAACAGACAAAATGCACTGATCATCATTGCAAAGTACCACTAAAGAATATTAATGTAATCAAGGGGCTTACCTTGGTGTGTCCGAATTTGTACTCATCATGATTAACATCAATTGACCCAAGCAGCTTCTCTGAAGCCTTCTTGTTGTCAATGAACTGGCCCTCGGGGATGACACTGGCATTCAGCACCTTGTACCTATTTATGAGAGTTAATGGTCAGTGTGAGCATTTTCTTTTAATAATCTATCAAAATCCTTTAAACATCCATTGATACCTCTGCTTGAAGTCAGCATACAGAATCCTGCTGGGGAAACCTTTTCTGCAGATTCTGATACCCTCCAGCACACCGTTACACCTGAGCTGGTGGATGACCAGGAAGTTCTCCATCAGACCTGTAAAATATACATTTCTTAATTACTTTCTTGAGTTAATAGTTAGGCTCTAAAATTAAGTTAACCATACCAACAAAAAAAATCACTCCTCAAATAATCTCTTGAGATTAAGTTTTCTATGTACCTGGAGTCTTTGACTCATTGGGAATCAGGCAGCGCACAAAGTGCGGATGGGTGCTCCTCAAGTTAGTCATCAGCTTGCCCAAGTTCTCCTGTAGATCCAGAATGGTGAGTTATATCATGCATATAACAACTGTGAGTTTGAGCATAAATTGAGATACTGTATATGAGATAATTTTGCAATGTTAAACCTTACCCTAAACTGTGAAGACACAGTCTGCATAGAACCACCCTTCTTCTTGCCACCCTTCTTTCCACCACCAGTTTCTGTAAATGTTTTTAAATAGACATGTTATGTTAGAATGTGACATATCATTTACATGAGCACATGCTACAGTTAGTTAAAAAATATACAGTATAACCTTAAAATGTGTTTTAGTTTACTGTAGTTACTATCATACCCTCAACGACGGGAGGATACAGAACAGCCAGCAGTTTCACTGGGGATTTCTGGTACAGCTGAACGACAGAGTCATTCAGTGGATCCTTGTTCTTGTCCAGCCAGCCAGCAATATTGTAGTCCACGGTACCGGCGTAGTGCACCAGGGAGAAGTGGGCCTCAATCTTGCCCTTGGCAGGTTTAGGCTTCTCAAATGCTTTGTTTTTGCCAAGATGCTGGTCATACAGCTTGTTCTTGAAGGATGTGTCTGTGGCCTTGGGGAACATGCACTCTTCTTCGAGGATGGAGAAGATTCCCATGGGCTTGAAAAAAGTGTGAAGAAGTATGTCAGTAGGTGATACATGAAAGTGCTCATATTATGCTAATTTTCAGGTTCATATTTGTATTTAGAGGTTGTACCAGAATAGGTTTATGTGGTTTAATTTTCAGAAAACACCATATATTTGTTGTACTGCAAATTGCTGCAGTTTCTCTTTTCACCCTGTGTGTTGTGCTGTCTGTTTTAGCTACAGAGTGAGTCATCTCACTTCTGTAACATCTTTGTTGGGAGTCGCCCATGTACAGTAAGTACTGCTAGGTAGGCAATTGCAGAGCATGAAGGAGTGCCATGCTAGCAGCTAGGTGAGCATTATAACCTGTGTCACAAAGTGACGCACATTTGTCACGGAAGTAAAGGCTGGACTACAATAGAGCTGTTTGGAGAAGTTTGTGAACAGTGTTTTCTGTTGGAGATGGTAAGTCCCTTTGGGGTGGACTTTGGGCTTTTTCACTTTGTAAACCTATAACATGCACAAAAACATATACCGGTAACACAATAAAGGAAAGGGGAAAAGCGAAAAAGCATAATATGAGCACTTTAAGTCAAATTAAGAACAATAATATCTAATTACCAAATTAAGTGATTACCTTTTCAATGAGCTCAATGCAAGCAGCCAAGTCCATGCCAAAGTCAATGAAATCCCAGATAATACCCTCCTTCTTGTACTCCTCTTGCTCCAGGACAAACATAGTGTGGTTGAAGAACTGTTGCAGTTTCTCATTGGTGAAGTTGATGCACAGCTGTTCCAAGGTGTTGAACTGTGATGGGACAAATAATTAGTATAAAATCTTGCTGGTCAATAGAATGATTCTGTCATGAAAAGTATCAGCCTCTGAATTGTTTGAAATGACGCTTACGTCAAAGATTTCAAAGCCAGCGATATCCAGGACACCAATGTAGAACTGTCTAGCTTGTTTAGTGTCCAAACTCTGGTTGATACGGACGACCATCCACAAGAACATCCTCTCATAGATAGACTTGGCCAGGGCAGGCACTGCGTTCATCACCTGAATAAAAACAAGGATGTGATTTGTTTAAAATCAACCGCCAACCATCTTGTAAAACGGTGGAATACTGGTATTTTAAATTTTTCTAATGAAATAAATGACACAAAAGAATCCAATATAATAATAAAAATACAGTATGTCAAAATATAAATGCACATGTACTACATGTAAATTAAACAGAAGTGATACCAGTTCATCTCAATTACCTGAGGTACAGTCTGTCCCTTGGTGACATACTCATTGCCGACCTTCACTCTGGGATAGCACAGAGCCTTGAGCATGTCAGCGGAGTTCAGACCCAGCAAGTAAGCAACCTTGTCAGCCTCTGAAAATAGTTCAGAGATTTCCATCATGATATGAACAGAAACCAGTGTGATTAAGAACTGTATTACTGTTTTTCCTAAGCTATTCACTCTGAGCTGGCATGAAATTCTCACCCTCTGTGCCATCAGGCTCAGCCTGCTCCTCACGCTGCTTCTGCTTGAACTTCATGTTACCATGGTGGAGCACAGCACCAGTCATCCTATAGATGCTCACCTTCTCTTCACCAGTGAAGCCCAGGATATCAATGGCATTCTGAGTTCAAACAAACAAAATCACTTTAGAAAAATGCAGTTAAAGAGCAGTCTTTATGTGGATATATTTAAATATTTGAAAGTAAAAATCACTCACATCAGTGGCTTCCAGTTCAACTTTGTCATCAATGCTGGCGACAGCGATCTGACCCATGCTACACATGGGGAAGTCGTAGGGGTTGGTTGTGATGAGTGCCTGATCTGGAGATCAAAAAAAGGGTGAACACATCAGATCATTGGTTTCAAATGAAAACAGGTTAAACAATGTGCATCCTCTCAATCTTCTTACCAAGTATCTCAGGGATGTGGCCGGTCATCATTTGGAAGAAGATGTGATAGCCTCTTTCATCAGAAAGCTGGTATGTCACTCTTGACTTCTCCAGCAGATCTACAAATATTGTTCATAAATTACAGTCCGACCAGTTCCCAATTCCAGTCGTTTGTATGTACTATGTACTATTATTACTTACATGTCTCAATATCAGCACTAGCCAGTTTGCCAGTTGTGCCGAAATGGATTCTGATGAATTTACCCTGTTTGGAACAAAGGATTTTTAATGTCCCTCCACATTGGCATTCGGTAACAAGACCTCTTTCAAGTGTAGAAATGATTCCATACTTACAAAACGAGAAGAGTTGTCATTCCTAATAGTTTTGGCGTTACCATAGGCCTCCAGCAGGGGATTGGCTGCAATAATCTGATCCTCCAGTGATCCCTAATCCAGGTTTAGAATTACATTTAGAAAATGACTTTATTTTTCCCCCTTGAAAATATTCTAAAGAGGAAGAACCTTGAATTGTAATTATACAGTAAGATACCTTTGAGTCGTCCTTCTTTGGTCCACCAACTGAGATTGTTGCAAAGTACTGGATGACACGCTTGGTGTTCACAGTCTTTCCAGCACCAGATTCTCCACTAGGTATAGACATAGACTTTTAAGAATTTGATCAAGATATTTGACTATGTTAAACAAAGTCAACAAATGTAAATGTAACAAACTTACGTGATCAACACAGACTGGTTCTCCCTATCTGTAAATAAAAAACAAAATAATGTAATAATAATTAAGTTTTACTGCAACAGAAACCCCTTTATACTGATAAATTCTACATTGTTTTGGTAATGACTTACCAGTAAGCATGAACTGAAAAGCGTTGTCAGAGACAGAGAAGATGTGGGGTGGAGCCTCCATACGCTTCTTGCCTCTATAGGCACTTACACATTCAGCATCGTACACTGGGAGCCACTTGTAGGGGTTCACGGTGGCACAGAACAACCCAGAGTAGGTCTGAAAGTGATCATAGAGATTCAACAGTTAACTCTATGTTTCCTAAAAGTTTAGCAATTCGCAATAGTTATTTTCTCATTAGGCAGATTGTCTTACGTATATCATCCATGCTGCATAACGCTCTTTGAGGTTATACAGCACAGAGGCTTCATTGAGATGGGTCATCATGGCCATGTCCTCAATCTTGTCATACTTGGGAGGGTTCATTGGATGGACGTCATCTTCTTTCACTGTCCTCTCCTGCAACAGGACATTAGACACAATGAGAACTAATCATATTGAATTCCCAGTTGACTGTGACTTCATGATACTAACCTCCTTAGTGTCCAGGAGTTCGACGGTGACTTTGCCGCCATCTTTCTTGAGGACTTTTGCCTTCAAGTACAGCTCCTTGACATCGGCCACATAGCAGGCGCTCTTGGCATCAAATGGTGCACTCTGAGCCTCAATTCTCTCCTTTTCTGGCTTACGAAGGTAAACAGCAGCTTTGCCATAAATGGCCATCTCCGCGTCCGTACTCATGGTGGTGGTTTACTTCTGTGAAGTAATTACAAATAAGAGTAATCATATATATACTGTATATATATATATATATATATATATATATATATATATATATATATATATATATATATATATATATATATATATATACATTAAAGCTAATGTCTTCTAGACATATGACTGGAGAGCCCAGAATTATAGAGTCCAATGAAATAATTAACATATACCTATCAAATTTAGTTCTGGGCACCATCACAAGTCAGTAAGTCAAACAATAGCAATCTTAGAATGATGGTTTCTTTTCATATCGTTGAACAGTTCCTAAATGCCTGATGTTGTACTAAACATCAACCATATATCAATACCAAAATATCTTTTACATTATTACAAGAGACCTTTAGCTTAGTTGAAGCCTTTCAGACCGTTAGACTGATTGTCTATGCTGTAATTTCATTACGTTGCTCTATAATTTACACACAACATCTGTTCCATGTCTCGGAATGGGAAGTCCTAGAAAGTAATATTCAGTTGGTTGTGGTATACAATTTCACTAGCCTGACAAGCCAAACCCACATCAAGATGTTGGGTCTGGGAATTCACCATTGACGGAGTTCAATCCGAGGGGCGGGATAAACAGTTGTCTTTGAAATTCCCTCTGCACGTAATAGGATAGCACTACAACCAGGCAGAGCAACGAAGAAGGTAGCAAAGCTAGTTGATAGATTAAACTTTTGCTGTATCCGGTCGGCAAAACTCCGAACACATCTTCCTTTTTTAATAATGATTTCTGTGCTGTTCTTTGTTCTTTTCTCAAAGAAAAGCTTAACTCCAAGTCTTCCAGAAGACCACTGTTCACAGCAGCAGCAGCCATAAGCCCCGCCCACCGACTCTATACATGACGTGATTGGCCTGACCAAAATTTGTTTTTTCCAGCTCGCAAGTCAACGGAGAGTGCCTAGACCCCCCTGGCTGCAAAATAAATTTGCTGCCACTAGGGTGCGTCTAGATTTCTAGGCTAAAGTTTCACTGCTAAATGGGAGAAATTCTTACACATTGTAGCTTTAAAATAAAAGTTGTACATACCTTATCCTTTCCCCTTGTGAAAAGAATGTTTCTCTCCACAATCCTATTGAAAACATCATGGGTTAGTCAGTGCAGGAAACAACCTCAAATTAATTGAAAACTTTGTTGACACATATTACATTGTAGAGATAAGTAAAAAATATATATATATATATAAATGTCATCTTGTGTCAAAGATGCAAAGAGTGCATTGAATATATACAGTCATTCTTACATGACATTATATTTTGTAAACTAATTTCCAAAATGAGAAATACTAATCTAAATGGTACGACGCATAGTAGTAGACCACCTCACCACAAGCTGGAACTTCACTGGTCTTCCACTACACTCTCTAAGGCACCCACATGGACCCCTTATATTCAGTCTGGTGTGCTTACTAAGCAGAGATTGAAGCAGACTTACATGCCAGTTATGGTAAAGGTAACAGCTGAGTCTTGATGCATTTTTTGCTGGTTCTATTTTAGTGAGAATCCCTACCCTAAGTAAGATTATAATAGGAAATGGTGGTGTTGACACATTTCAAGATGAAGATTACCTTTAAGATGTTTAATGATTGATAATTGATTTGATTGACATTCTTTAATTTCAGACTATGTTGTGGGGTTTTAAATCTATATGAGGAATTTAAAGTTTGTTATCTGACAGACAGCAAATGGATCAAAGGTAGATGAACATTGACTTTATGGTCTTACATTATTTCATGCTTGCACTTGGTAATTTCTTGACTCCTAATAAACCTGCTTGTGCTGAGGTGACAACATGACATCATGACATACAGCTGTATGTCTACGGTGTTTACAGCGAATGTAAACATACACACCACTTGGCGTGTTATCGCGAGAAAGCGACTGTTGGGTTTAGGAAACGTGACACGCGGGTTGGGTTTAGCAAAAGAATAACCGGTTGGGTTTAGGAAAAGAAGAAAGCGACGGTTGAGTTTAGGAAATGTGACACGAGGAACACAATCCCCGGTTGCCTGGGTGAAACTCCTGTGTTTTACTCATCCCCCACTCCGACTAACCTCTCTATGCAGATTTTCACCCTTTCATACTACTCGCTACGGCATAAATTGACACGCAATTGCAAGGTAATGTAAGTCAAAGGAGGCCAAATTGCGTTGATAAACGAGTAAAAGCGAGTATGCATCTTGATAACACGCCAATAATGGCATACGAATTGGCGTGTCATACATACGCCACTTCATGAGATCAGTCTGGAGGTGAGTAGAGATGACAAGATCAGATTAGTTTTCATACAGATTAGAGCAACAGTGGTTTTGGTACTTGTTTTGACATGATGTGATGTTGGGCTTAGTTTTCTAAACTTTTGGCAACCTTTACTGAAAATGCAAGACAAAAGAGCATAAAATTACTTTTTACACTTGCCTCTTTTTAAGTCATGTGAATTGGATTATTGTGGGGATTATTATGGCAATCTTTAGTGTGCATATGTAAACATACCCAGATATGACTTACTATGTAATATTTTTAATCACTAATTCAGCATCATTTTTATTAAATGTAATTATATTTTTACAATTGCACATTTACTATTGCCTTTTCTAAACTCCTCCCATCTCCTGAAATGTAATTTCAGTTCATTCAGGCTCTGAGATGTCTTTTTAATGGAGATTCAGTCTACATTATAGAATGATTAGGATTAAGCGCTGAGTGAGCCAGTTGTCAGCTAACTTGGGGTGCGATGTAGAGCATATGCTATCTTCTGGGAGCCACATGTGTTAGGGGCCCTTCTGTCTAGCTCCATCTTGCTGCTTGCTTGCACAACTATCCTGTGTAATTTATTTTTGTTTTTCACTGACAAAGACAAATACCAGGCAATGGAGCAGAAAGTTAAAATACTCTCAACAAAAGAGCGATAGAAAAGGACCATCATGTCTTTTTCTAATCTGAACTGTCTCTGCTTCCGCATAAAATACAGTCGCTGCAGACCCTTTTATAGATGGCATCAGTGTTGGTGTTCCATGATAGCTTTGCATCTATTATTGTTCCTAAGTATTTATACTCCTCTACCACTTCAATCCCTTGCCCCTCTATAGTCATCTGCTGGTGGGTCAAGCCCCTACTTCTAAAGTCAAATATCACTAGTTATATATACTATTTTGTTTTCGTTATAATTTATGCTGCATTTTTTTTAACCTTTATTTATCCAGGTAATTTGATTGAGAACAAATTCTCATTTGCAATGACGACCTGTCACATTCACATAGTTGCACATTCATATCTGGAAGCAGTCTGATCTGCTGGCCACTGAGCAGCTTCACTGGAGCGGTTGGGGTTAAGGGCACCTGTGGTGGTGATGATGGAGAGACAAGCGCTGCCCTTTCACTTTCCCCAAATAATGCGCCAACTCAATGTAATTAGATATGTGTCAAAGTCCTGAGAAAGAAGAGAGGTCAGAGGACGCCTGGTGTTGTGGGGGCGGACATTTGAAGGACACGGCAGTTGTTGAAGCCTCTAAAAAAAATGCCAGTCTGCTGACTAATTAAAGTACCAGAGTGAGATAGCTTGATGTGGAAACACTTTGACCATTCATGGTTTAACCTATTCATGACAAATAAAACATTAATAAATAGAACACAAATAAAAGACAATAAAAGGGATAGCTCACAGAAGGAGGGTACTTTTCTTTTTCTTCTTTTGACATGTATAGGTGAAAAAGTCAATCCGCATAATAGATTTATTGCATTTTTTTTTACATTCAAAAATATTTATGAAATCAAGGGGTGGGTTTTTTTAAAAAAAGAAGCTGTGTGTTATTTGTAGGCCAGTTAGCTGAGTTTACCATATGTGTTTTGAGATGGATAGGTCAAAAGTTCAAGCTGCATAATAGATTTTTCAAATGTGTCGAATATCCAATGTCCAATATAAAACCAACTTTACCACTGTCTGTACTGAAGGGCAGCAGATTAAAGACTCGGAACACTGCGATGCTCGTTACCTTAAATGACCTCGGCTATACATTATTTCAGGACAAGCTGAGGATATCAGGAATAAAAGCGCACTTTCTGACGTGATGTGTTTGCCTGGGACAAGTCTTTTACACTGTATGCATGAGAAGCCTAATGGCCGTCCAAAACAAAAGTAATGAAAAACAAAAAAACAAACAAATGCAGCTTTTTGTCTCATGTCTGACATGAAAATAGGATTTTTGCTGATCGAAGTAAGCACAACTATCTCAGTTGACTGTTTCTCATTAATAATTCACAAAATATACCCAAATTTGAATTGAATTTACACAATGCGTCAGTAGTAGCCTATATCTCTCATCTTCATCAAACTAAAGCACAAAGCATCAAGGAAATATATACGGAAGAGCCATGTGTGAAAATGCTTTTTCAGTTCTGAGTTGAAGACAGATCATCCTGAAACCTGATCCACATAAAAAGCTGCTCTATGAGACTTTAAACAGCAGCTGTACCATTTAGTAAAGTCGTTTTTAATATGACAGCATGAGGTTGTTTGAGTGTTTACTGTTTGCCCTCTTTTTTTTCCGTGCCAGTAAAAATATACAAGAGGCCAGTACAGCAATCGACCACCACGATGTCCGGTTAGTTGGCCATAAGCATTTTATCAGTCTGGATTTGGAGTCCCACAGGACTTTCGCACTTGTCATTCTTTGCCACGTTTGGAGGTGCCTCCCACTTTGGCCGTGGGACTTTCAGTGCCATACTCAGCACAGTGTGCACTATGCCAACCACTTGGTTATGGCGTTCCAAAATGCCATACATGCCTGCATTTTACACCCTGCTGTAATGTGCTGGACAGTATCATGGGCATCTTTACCCAGTCTGCACTTGGGGTCCTGTCTGGTATGGTAGACCCTGTCCTCTATTGATTGTGTGCTTGTAATCTGTCATAATTCTTAGATCACTTGCTTCTGCGGTACAGTATCGCTGCTTAAAGCTACAACAGTAAAATGTGAGCCCTGTCCCTTCATTTCTATCTCCCAGAGTAATCTGTGGGTGTGACCCTTGTTCTTGTGGTAGCTCTATAGGTTTTCTCCTTTGCTATCCACCTTGCCACCATAGATCCTGTGTGCTAACAGTTCCTAAATCACTCATTTCCCAGTGTCTGCAAATTCAAACAAAGACAAATGAGACCAATCTTGCCCTGGATGGCCTGCCACCATCTAAGGAACCTCTCACTTCAGCTGCCAGTCACACTCATGATCATTTACCAGGGTTTCCCATACATTGATTTATTTGTTCATGTTCAAGTGTTCAAGTTAACAACATATACATGAACATTTAAGTTTCTTTTTTTTTTATTGTCTTGCACGCAGAAGGTCACAAAGAAGTGAACAGCATCTGGCTGTTAAACAGAATTACAACTTGTGGTATCTTTTGTTTTGTCAAAGAGCAAATTTATGTTTTTGTTTGTTTGTTGAAAGACTACATTGTGTGCTGTAACTGCCCCTGTGCACTTATAGCCTTGAGGATTGGGACAGTGGGCAGATTGTCTATTTAAGCTGTTATACATAGTTGCAAAAATATTTGCCTTACAATTATTATAAGAATTTGGCACCTCTTTCTGCGTGTGGACTCCCCCCACCCCCGGGTAAGCTACCACCGCAAATAGAATCTAATTATGTGGGAAAAACTGCTTACCTTTTCCCCTCCCGATCCCCCATTTTTTCACACCACATTCTCAAGAGCACCTCCTACTTCTTGTATGAGCCCAGGGATACTGAGAAATTGACTGCAACTCTTGGCATCCTATTGGCTGATACAGTGGGCTTGTACATCTCAACATGTCATAAAAGCTTCCCTGATGATTATTTGATCATTTTTTTTGTATCTAGTCTTGACTTGATCCGACAAATGATATTTTTGGCAACCCAGAAATAAAGTGCGAAAACTTTTCAAACAGAATTCGATATTATATTCTACTTCCTCATTCTACACTTGTGTTGACGTTGTGGAAGTAATTCGTCGTTGCCAGTAAGTAGTGATAAAAACATCTTGTATTTGTTGTGACATAATCTGTCAGGAATCGTTAGAGACTAATTCTTAAAAATAAAGTTAATAGCATGGCTCTTGTTGGGTTATAGTAAAAACCTTTTCCAATAAGCATTACAGATGAACTTAGAACGACCAATGCTGTTTTACATTCATAAAACAGTGTGTTCTGTTTATGTACTGCGGCTGATCTACAGCAGGAGCTACTTTTAACCAATTTAGGAGATTTCTAAATCCAAATTTAGGGGCATTTTCATCTTGAAATACAATTTAATGAAAATGCTTTTATTGTAAAGGTGTTGAGTAAAAGTGAAAGACTGAATTACATTGGCAATGAGTTTGCCTGATGTGCAGCTTCCAACAGAAAAGATGATCTCACTTCCTCATCACAAACCCATGCAGGGAACTTAGTACTTTTTCTCAGATTTTCTCTTGTTTTCCAGCTTCACTGATATTTAAAGAAGTAATGGCTCTGCATCCTTCTGTTTTTCTTTCCTTTGTGATATCTGTGGATTAATAGTGAACAGCATCCCATAATTCATGTCAAAGCTTGCACAAACTTGTTCAAATGATGACCGAACACTCTGGTGTTTCTGTACTACAAGTTATCAGCCAACAGATACACTGATATGGATATATCTGCAATGATCTGATGTCAGTCATGTGTTAAAAGCAGAAAGAACAGGATCAGGTGTTGTGAGGACTAAAGACAGACAATGTGTTTTCTCTTTCTCATCTGTGTCAAAGCACTATTTCAGAGCACTGGAAGTGATTGAGAGGGATGGAGGACAGCCTCTGAGAGGAAAGTGCTGCATGAAGGATGTCAAAATCCCCTTTTTCCCCAGAAAGTTGGGTTAGAGTTATTTGTCCACGTCTTTAAATGTCTAAAAACTAACTGTCGTTGTAGCACTGAGGCTAACCAGTGACGGACCACGGAGTGAGCTGATGGAATGACAAATCGAAGTGGTGCCGGGCAGTGAGGACAGGTAGGCCTACTACCTTTACCTTTGACCTGGCAGCCGAATGTTCAGCTCTGTAGAACCATGGGCGGCCAAACCTTGCAACCCTAGACGAGTATTAATCATGATAGCATGAAGTTTCCCAGGTTTGTGGATATGGCGTGACACCTCTAATAAGTGAACTCTGAGCTCATGTGTTTGTGACTCTTCACCTCTGTCTCCTCTCACAGGGAGAAGATGATCTGCAGCATCCTGCTGCTCATCATCCTGACCTCCTGTGTCTCTGGTTAGTTTACAGCTTCACTTTATTATCCACTAACACTAAACAAAGAATCACTAAAGTGTCCACAGAAACATGTGGAGATGGAGTTTAAAGTTGTCAGTGTGTCTGCTCCTCACTTTCCCTCTCTGTCTCCTCAACAGGAACATTAGTAGTGAATGTGACCCAGACCTCCTATCAGGCAGAGGAGAACCACCACATCACACTGGAGTGGACCTTCACAACCCTAACCAAACATCCACTCAACTCTTCTATGATCTACTGTGAACGGTCAGCTGATCTCAGACCCTCAGTCCTGTTTCATCTCCATGAAGGAGTTGAGGTCCCAGAGTCTCAGGATGAACAGTTTTCAGGACGAGTCCAGTGGGACAAAGACGTCCTCAGAGAAGGACGACTCAGACTTCATGTGTCCAGGCTCAGGACTGAAGACTCGGGAATGTACCTGTGTGAGGTGATCACAAATTATGGGAAAAACTCTGCCAGATGTCTGCTCAATGTCACTTGTAAGTTGATTCAGGAGAACTGGAGTTTTTCTGTTTGTACTACTGTAAAATGAAAGAAACTGATTTGTTTTGGTCATTTCACTAAAACATTTTCCTACCTGTCTATCAGCCACATTTTATTTCATGTCCTTTACAGCAGCTTCTGATGAGCCCAAAGGTCAGAGACCAACAGTGAGTTCAGCACCAGAGAGTCTGAAAAGGATTGACCTCTACGTTGGACTGACAGCAGCAGCAGCTATAGCAGCCCTACTGGCTGTCTGTGCCAAACGCCTCTTTGTCTTAAGTCTTGCTTTTGATAAATCTACTGATATGAAAAGAAACATATATTCAGCCATACAGATGTCGAGTTTATCAGAGAAACGAGCATTCTGGACTAACAGCACTCAGTCTGGAGGACCTTCTTTCATCAGAGCATAAAGTCGTAGATATAAAAACAAAATCAGACTCCTAGAGTCTCTCGTCGTTCTTGGTTTGTAATATATAATGTAAAATATGTTATTTCCTGTCTCTCTGTCATTGTAAAGCTGTGAGGAGTTAACTCTGGTGTTGATAATGAAGAGCAGCAGAGAGAGCTCTTCACTGGAAGAAGAAATGCCCCATGTCTGTCTGCAGGTTCCAGCTGTCTGTCTGTCTGTCTGCAGGTTCCAGCTGTCTGTCTGTCTGTCTGTCTGCAGGTTCCAGCTGTCTGTTTGTTTGTCTGCAGGTTCCAGCTGTCTGTTTGTCTGCAGGTTCAAGCTGTCTGTCTGTCTTTCTGTCTGTCTGTCTGTCTGTCTGTCTGTCTGTCGGTTCTGTCTGTTTGTCTGCAGGTTCAAGCTGTCTGTTTGTCTGCAGGTTCAAGCTGTCTGTCTGTCGGCAGGTTCAAGCTGTCTGTCTGTCTGCAGGTTCTAGCTGTCTGTCTGTCTGCAGGTTCCAGCTATCTGTCTGTCTGTCTGCAGGTTCAAGCTGTCTACCTGTCTGTCTGTCTGCCTGTCTGTCTGCCTGTCTGCAGGTTCAAGCTGTCTGTCTGTCTGCAGTTTCCAGCTGTCTGTCTGCAGGTTGCAGCTGTCTGTCTGTCTACACTTTTTATTTTTTACATTACCGTTTTTAATCATGTCTATGTCAGCTGTTATATTTCTGTGTTAATTGTCACACAGAAGGCTATCCTGTTTACAGAAGGCCATGTATTAACTCTGATGAAATATTGTCCACTATTAATCTGTGAAATGTGATCCAGCTCTGGCTGATCAGGAACTATTGCTGCTGCTGTGGGCCTCTAAATCCCAAAAACATTGGTGCATCTGGACCGGAGCAATCCCAGAAGTCTGGGATTGCTCCGGTCCAGATGCACTAGCTTGCTACGCTGGTTGATTAAGAATGTTAATGAGAAAGTAGTAGAGATTTATGGAGCATCTTTATGTAGCTGTTAGCATAACAAAGTCTAAAAAAAAAAGCTGAAAGACTTCTGCTGAGATCAGGTATGGCTTTTAGAAGGAGTCTGATTAGAATATTTTGCAAACTCTTGTCTCTGTTGGATAAAAAAAAATAAAGAATTGTATAATTTAGAATTTTTTTTTAATGAATTCAGTGAATGTTTTTTTGTATTTTGTTGCGCATGTGTTTAATGGTTAAGGCTTTGTTTCCATTTGCGTTACATTTTTTTATATTTTCATCATTTGATTTCTTTATTAAAATGATTAAAACAAAATAGAGGTCTACGTTGTCGTTTTTCTTGACTTCGGTTTTAACCAAGAAGAGTTCATCAGATTTTATTGTTCAGCAGGTTATCTACAGGAAGTTTTTCAGTGAACTGAGTTCATCTCTACTTGATGATTTTGTGTTTATGAATTAAAATCTGATTATTATGGACGATCTCTTGAGACAGAACGTGTTTGTTAGACACAAAGATCAGATGCTGACAGCAAATTAACTTTGGGCTCGCAGAATAACCCAACAGGTTCATACTGACAGCATGTCGAGCAGTTCAGCTTGTAAGTTCAATAATCAATTTAAATCCTACAAACAAACGTTCAACATGATGGAAGTGTTTTATTCAGTTTAACTAGATGGTGTCCCTGCCCTCTCCTGTAGACTGGATCCTGAATAAAGGACTAATCATTGTTGTTAGCTTTTTCTCCACTAGGTGACACTAACGGCTTGTTAAAATACTGCCGCATGTTTGAAGCTGTTCAACTGTTTTAAATGTTGACTCGTGTTGCTGCATTAATATCATCACAATAAGTGGTTCATGTGGGACATTTTAATAGCTACTGTTTTTTTTTGTTGTTGTTTTTTTTACATTTCGGAGGCTTATTTTCTGATTATTTTCTTTCTTTGTTTTTTTCAGACATAGCCTATTTTGTTGTTGTTTTTGGACATATTTTGATGCTCCTTTTCTTTTCTTTTTTATAAAGAGCTTTATTAAAGTTTTACAGATTACAAGTTATACCTTAGACATAGGCCTACAGTAGGCTGCATATATCAACAACAAACAAAAATAATGAAATACAACAAATTACAAATTATGCATTGAAACAAATCAGTGGTAATGTGCATATTGAGTTGATAAAGTGCATCCAGTGCAGTGATACATACATAGGCCTACATAGAATGTTTTTTTTACGTTGAGTTTTCAGCTATTCATCCAAACATATTTCACTGTCAGATAAAAAGAGGGGTGATACTCCAGAAATAAAAAAGGAAGACTTTGGCTCCAGCTGCTGGACACTGCTGCTCTTCGTCATCACTTTGTTCATCATATCTTTTTGGACGTTTTTGTTGCTTTTTAAACGTATATCAGTCGCCTTTTCTATGTTTCTGTGGCTTTTTTCTCACGTTGCCATTCTTCTCATTATTGACACACACTTCCCATAACGGAACTGGGGGGACTCTGGTTTCTCATACTGTAGTCCTGCCTTCAGCAGCCGGGGATCAGATTCCAGCTCCTCCCTCGGTGTGGATGACAGTATACCAACCAGTTGATGATAATGGGTTTCAGCGTGTGGGTCGGCTACTGGGAGGACTGGGAGCTTTAACCAAGCACTACGAGAGAATCTGAGTCTGAATCCATTTTTACTGTCTGGGACCTTTCATGATTCTTACTGGGAATACTGGGACTTCATTACAAGTTCCTGCTTCTCTCACTTCCTATACTAAAAACAAACAAAGCACATATTATAGTCGATTCTAACAGCAAGATGAATATGCTACTACTGAGCCGTTTTCAAAAGTCGATAGGATGAGTTTCAGGTAAGTGTGATCTTCTATAGTGAATATTTGCTACATGCAGGCTAGAAAGCGTAAAGTTGCGTGTTTAGGCCTATTCTACATCACTCCGCTACTCTGCTGCTGCTGCCCGGAGCTCAGAGGCTGCAGGCTACATGTTGAGAACTAGTTTTACAAACTGGCTTGCTGCTTGCTGTGTCAGTGTTTCCGTGGTCGGACATACACTACATTACTAGGTCGATTAGCTTTTATAGAAACCAAACCCATCTGGTTCATGTTATGATATCAGCGCTCAAATATCCGAGGTGTGGCTGGGCCATATTCACTCAGCGTCCGTAACTTCCCTGCAGCAGTGTTGCCAGATCTTGCGAGACAAATAAGCAACCAGGCCTGTGACAACAAGCCCAAAGCAAGCGACTTTTTCTACGGAGCCCCCCTAGATTCCGGGAAGAGAAACATAAATAAACCTTGGTCTTACAATCCGTGGGGACGGATTTTAAACTGTGGGTAGGCCTACAGATTGTCAATTTTGCAAAACTGTACACACGGTAGTTTATTTATTTTTCTCCCCCCTGAGCTTCAGGACAATGATCACAAGAGTTAGTTAAACCACCTTTTAACGTTATTTAACATTAGAAAACTGTTGGGCTATCAAATATAGACTGATGTACCAAGTACATTACACAGTAAACATCTGATGAATTGTTGGGGCTTTGTAAATTATAGTGTGGTCCAGACCTACTCTATCCGTAAAGTGTGTCAAGATAACTATTGTTATGATTTGATACTATAAATAAAATTGAATTGATAATTAAAATTTGCACACACAAATAAATATCATCCTCAATTCACAAATTCGTTATTTATTATTGCAGGGACTGCAGAAGATCCCATTTTTAAATAACTAGAACCCAGAAACAGGACAAATTATTGATAATCTTAATGTACAGCAATAAAGTGGCTCCTGCTCTGGTAAACAAATGAGTAGTCGACAAAGATTTCTTTTGTCGATTAGTCATTTTTTATGATTATTCATGCTTAATTACTCATTTCCAAGAAACTTCTGAGCACATTCATGGTAAACACAAGATTTAAAGTGGTGCTTTTGCAAGATTAATTGTGGAGAAACTCAGTTTTACAGATGGTTAATTAACTACATTTATATTGTGCTTTTCTAGTCTTAACCACCTCTCAAAGTGCACAGCTCTGTCAATTAAATCAACTAATCGATTATTCGACAAAATCCTGTAAGTGTTAGTCAACTAAGAATTTCTTTAGTCGAGGAAAGCCATAGTCTGAAGAAGGTGTTTATGTGGAGCAAGTGCCTTCTTCCCATGCTTACAGGGATCTGGTTTGACTTTGTGTAGTGAAAGTATAGAAATGACTTATCGATGTGCATTATAAAAAAAAAAATTATTTAATCCTCATATTTATCCAATTATTAATCCCAAACGTTTCAGGTAAAGACCCTGTCCTTTTCAAACTGAAAGAAACCAATCAACAGTCCAAATGTCCTCCCACTTCCAGACAGAAACCGCTGAAAAAGACTGTCAGGAGGTTTACTGTTCTGTACATTAAAACATAAAGAAAAGTTAAAGTTAAACTGCATTAGATTAGTGGAGAGTCCAGAGTTTCCCATCATGCACTGTGGTCGGTGGAGAGAAAATGGAAGCAGTAGCTGTCTTCAGTTTAGAGCAGTGGTTCCCAACCTTTTTTCCTTGGCGCCCCCCCTACTATGTCTAAGAAAAGCTGAAGATGAAAAGTTTTTTTTTTTTTACCTCAACCTTAAACCAGATAAAGACTTGCGCACCCCCTGTGATCTCTGAGGGGTGCCCGGACCCCAGGTTGGGAACCACTTGTTAATAGGACTCAGATATTTGTTGTGACAACATGGGAATTTGAGCACCTGGAACTGCTTCAATCCTGGCCACGGATTGGCAGGCCTTCCTTGTTGTATGATCCTCTCTCTCTCTCTCTCTCTCTCTCTCTCTCCCTCTCTATTTTTTTTACAAAAACAAGTAGGCGTAATAGAATAAAAAGCCCCAGGATGGCACATGCAAATAATGAAGTATTTTCCAAGGCACTTTGCAGTTCTTACTTCTATTTTTTTTTGTAGAACTCATGGTAGAACTGGTAGCCTAACCAGTTTATTTTTCCAATGTAAATAGTAGCCTACGGGTACCTACCTACGTGCGGGCATCATTAGCCTACTTATCTGTTGCTATCACCTAGCAACTCTAAGTCTCTAAGTGAGGAAAGCTGTGAAAAGTGTAATTTTGAATTTCGGAGGAATCATAGCTCAACCAGTCTAAAACATTGTTGCCATCAACAGAAAGTCGTTTAGTGTCCACTCTCTCTGTAAAACCGAGATGAGCAGCACTCCTTCCCTGGTCTGTTCCTCTTCAGGTCATCATAATGGACGCTCTGCTGTGGGCATGCTTCAGCAGATGTCGCTTTTGTGTTTCCTGTTTTTCTGCCATAGTTTCGGTTTTCCACCGCCGATGTAGAGCAGTGTACAACCACATCCCTAAACTTTCTCTCACTCAGAGACCAAAGTTTCAAACAGGGCTCTGAGTCTGTCAAAGGTCTGAGATCTACCATATCAGCAGAGCAATAATGCACAGCAGACTATGGTACAGGTAGATTATTTTCTGAAATATAGTGACGTGTATTCTTGTAATAGCCCATTATTACTTAATTTGTCTCAAAATATCACAACTTGTCCAAATCTCAGAGAAAACAGATGGGATGAGTTATATTTTGAATGTAGGCTACACAAAGTTTTGAACATGAGCAGAAATATTGCTCCAACACGTCTGTCATGGTTATGGTTTTCTGTTCTAGTCTTTCCTGTTTTATTGTGTTAATGTATTCCCTGTTTCTTTGTTGTTTACTGTCCCTATTGTTCTCTGTTGCGTTTGACCCTGTTCTCATCCTTGTATGTTTTCTGCTTCAGTTTCCTGTATTATCTGGTTGGTATATTAGGCTACCCTATGTATTTAGTCAGTCTGCCATGCCCTGGTTTCCCCCTCATGTATTTAGTCTGTGTGCTGTGTCTTCCTTCCTCCCTGTAATTCCCTGAATCTCTCATTCCTGCTGGTTTACTCCTTTCCTGTCTTCTGGTTTGCTAGTGGTTTGGGGGTTTTGTTTTTGGTTTGTCTTGGTTTGGCCTGCCTCCCTGTCTACCTCAGAACACCTTCATGTGTAAGTATTTTGTTAATAAAATCCTTTACTCTGCATTTAATCCTGACAACATCTGATCTATTTAAATCCAGGGGTTTATTAATGGATTAAAATGAATTAATCTATCATTGAGGTGAATAATGGTCATATGCACATTTAAGGAGTTTACTTCCCCAAAATAAATATGAACGTTATGATCACAGATATATAGCCTATACATTATTTGACTACACTGTCACGTCACAGATTAACAAAGACCTAATTATAACAAAAATCATTGAACGAGCACGTTATAGTTTGGAATGATAACAAGAATGCTGTTGAAGACGGTTAAACAGTTAAACAGCTTTTAGTCAACAGCTTCTGCTTTATCTCACAGTTCATCTCAGTTCATAGTCGTACTTCCTTCTTCTACCTCAGTTGAAAAACTCTAACTGGCGCCATTTTGTGACAGAAATACATCACTGTAGCTGCTTATTGTCAGTCCTCTGGTCAGTCATGTGTAATAAGTAAAACAGAGGAAGAAGTATTAACAGATTGTATATTTAATTTTATTTATAGTATCTAATCATAACATGTCCTCTCTCTGTCCTGTAATAAGTGAACTCTGAGCTCATGTGTTTGTGACTCTTCACCTCTGTCTCCTCTCACAGGGAGAAGATGATCTGCAGCATCCTGCTGCTCATCATCCTGACCTCCTGTGTCTCTGGTTAGTTTACAGCTTCACTTTATTATCCACTAACACTAAACAAAGAATCACTAAAGTGTCCACAGAAACATGTGGAGATGCTGCTCCTCAGTTTCCCTCTCTGTCTCCTCAACAGGAACATTAGTAGTGAATGTGACCCAGACCTCCTATCAGGCAGAGGAGAACCAGCACATCACACTGGAGTGGACCTTCACAACCCTAACCAAACATACACTCAATTCTCTTTCTATCTTCTGTGAACTGTTAACTGATCTCAGACCCTCAGTCCTGTTTCATCTCCATGAAGGAGTCGAGGTCCCAGAGTCTCAGGATAAACAGTTCGCAGGACGAGTCCAGTGGGACAAAGATGTCCTCAGAGAAGGACGACTCAGACTTCATGTGTCCAGACTCAGGACTAATGATTCGGGACTGTACCTGTGTGATGTGCTCACAAGTTATGGGAGTAACTCTGGTAGATGTTGGCTCAATGTCACTGGTAAGTCAGTATAAAAAGGGTAGCTCAAATCAAGCAATCTGATTGGTTCATAGCTGTGATTTATAATAACCACATACAACGGCTATAATAGGACATTAAGTATCACTCGGCGTCTGAGAAAACATTGACTGATGGGTGGTGCCTCAGAGTGAAGCACTGCCAGGACACAGAGCTGGCTTCAAATCAAACTCTATATTTAGAATATTTTCAGAGCTTTACTTTGCTGTCAGACAGCAAAAGAAAGTGTGTGCTAGCTGCTAGTGACGGCTAACGTTACCTGTGCTGCGTTCCATAGCAACCGCCTCGGTATGTGTGATGAGGGCAGCCAGCCCAGGAGAACTTAGATTTTATTGTGAACATGCTTTTTTCTTAATAAAAATCAATTTAAATTGAAATGTGACTAACTTTCATAATGCCGTACTTGATGACTGTTTTATAAAACCAATAGCTCACTTCAGGCTCTGATATGTTGTGATTATATAACCGCTAAGAGGGGTTGTTGTCGGGCCAAAGGCGCCCCAATTCAGCAGCTTTTTAGATAAATAAGAACCTGAGAAGAAAAGTACTGTGGAAATCCACAATCCTTACACTTCCTTCTCTTTTAGTGAAATGTTTTCCTTTACATGATTGACCCAGATGTGTTTGGTCTCTTTACAGCAGCGAGGGATCGGCCTGAACCTGAGACACCAAACACAACAAGTCCACCACAACCAGAGAGTCGGGGAAGGATCGGTCTCTACTGTGTAGTGGGACTGACAGCAGCTCTGTTGGCAGGTTCTGTCTGTTTTTTCAGCCTTCTGAGACCCCAAACACAACAAGTCCACCAAACACAACAAGTCCACCATAGAGTGGGGGAAGGATCTGACTCTACTGTGGACTGGGACTGACAGCAGCAGCAGCTCTGCTGGCCTTGTCAGTCCACTTTGATTTCTGTTTGTTGAGAAACGTTCTGCAGAGAGAACCAGATTCCCATCTGGCGAATATAAGTTACAGATCAGCAGATTCCATCCATCCATCTTCGTCCGCTTATCCGGTGTCGGGTCGCGGGGGGAGCAGCTCCAGCAGGGGACCCCAAACTTCCCTTTCCCGAGCAACATTAACCAGCTCCGACTGGGGGATCCCGAGGCGTTCCCAGGCCAGGTTGGAGATATAATCCCTCCACCTAGTCCTGGGTCTTCCCCGAGGCCTCCTCCCAGCTGGACGTGCCTGGAACACCTCCCTAGGGAGGCGCCCAGGGGGCATCCTTACCAGATGCCCGAACCACCTCAACTGGCTCCTTTCGACGCAGCGAGCAGCGGCTCTCATCGAGCTCCTCACGGATGACTGAGCTTCTCACCCTATCTCTAAGGGAGACGCCAGCCACCCTCCTGAGGAAACCCATTTCAGCCGCTTGTACCCTGGATCTCGTTCTTTCGGTCATGACCCAGCCTTCATGACCATAGGTGAGGGTAGGAACGAAAACTGACCCGGTAGATCGAGAGCTTTGCCTTCTGGCTAAGCTCTCTTTTAAACAACGGTGCGATAGATTGAATGCAATACCGCACCCGCTGCGCCGATTCTCCGACCAATCTCCCGCTCCATTGTCCCCTCACTCGCGAACAAAACCCCAAGATACTTGAACTCCTTCACTTGGGGTAAGGACTCATTCCCTACCTGGAGAAGGCATTCCATCGGTTTCCTGCTCAGCAGATTATGGATCTGAATTCAATCATTAACAACTGAGGCAAAACTGTTAGAATTAACCTCATTATATCACAGACAAATAAAATACTAGTTTCTCATTGGCAGGTAAAATAACAACAGGTAACCATAGCAACATTGATGTTTCCCACACATGAAAATCAGTCAAATGAACACAAACAACCTGTAAAAGGTGATGACTGAAACACATTCATGATTTAAAAGTCTAATTACAGAACTGATATACAAAACAAATTATGGAGGAAAATAATGTTCTCATTATTTTTATGGGATGTCTGGTCACACTGTTAAGGGAGACCGGGGCAATCGTAACATATTTTACATTTTCCTTCATAACTCACAGACGACTTGAAATACTCTTGTCATCTTTTGATACAAGAAACACACACACATGTGTATGTATGTATGTATAAATGTTTTATCTGATGTTTGATCTGATTGATTAATTTGTCACAAACTGAAATGTGTCCATTATATTTCAATACTTAATTTCAATAGGATGTTAAACTTGAAGAGTCCACAATTTCTGGAGGATTAGTATGTTACGTTTCTAACTAAATAAAGTTAAAATTTTAATGTGTATAAGAAAAGAAAATGCTTCAGAATCAAAAGTGTTTTGCAGAAGAATAAGAAGACAGACTATATTAACTTCTGTGTGGAGAACACTGTGCCCTCCAATTTGGTTCAGTGTTTTCCCAACAACAAACCCTGTTTTTCCATCTGTATGTATCTTTTCCATTCCAAGTACTTACTTTTTCAATATTATTTATATTATGGTCACACTTAAAAATAATTTATATTATGGTTAATTACTTTCGCTGTTATGTAATTACATATTTTTCAATCTAATTTCACGTCAATTACTTACATTACAGTATTTTTTTGCACTATGGCCACCTCACTTTACTTAAATACTTTTTATATAATGTAGGGGTTGACCCCGAATAGTCGAAGATTTATGCGGAGCCTGATTCGACCACCAATCTCACAGTCGGATCTTTGCGGGTGTTAATATGAAACGAGGATCATACCATTTTGGCAATATGGGGGTGCTCAATGTCTAATTTCACACAGAACTACTGGTTTTGTACGGTTATATTAAGTTATAAAGCCTTTAATTATGATAATGCTGTAAAAAAACGTGAAAAGAAAGAAAGAAAATAATATAATAAATATTCAATAATTCAATAAATATTTTTTACGTGTGTGTGTGTAAATCCAACCACCCCTGTGAAAGATTTAAGTTTCACTTTCCCTGATCCGCGACAGACGAGGAGCATCAGACGAGAAGATTAACGTTACTTAACAATGTCTGGAAAAAGAAAATCTAAAGTGTGGATGCACTTTCAAATGGTAAAAGATGATCCAAAAAAAGTAAAATGCAAGTTGTGCCAACAGCTCATGTCCTACCACTCGTCAACAACAAACATGGCTTTCCACTTAAAACGGGTACGTTTATTACCAATAAAGACGTTTCACTTTTTCATAGGCTATATAATGGCGCTTTTAATTTACGAATAGCAATATCATATGTTGGGACTTAAAATATGTTAGTCTTTTTTCTAGATCCACCCACAGTATCAGACTGACGACAGCAGTTCATCTAGTAGTAGTAGTAGTAGTAGTAGTAGTAGTAGTAGTAGTAGTAGCGGAGCTGCGCCAAAACTAACTCAAAGAAAACTAGATTTGAGACCGCCATTGCCCGAGAAAAGGAAAAGAGAAATCCCGGACAAAATTGCAGAGTTTATTTCGCTTCACAATGAGGCCAGTGAATGTTGTGGACGGTGAAGGTTATAAAGAATTAATGCGCACACTTGAGCCAGGATACACAGTTCCCAAAATAGAGACGGTTATGCATGCGGCGGATGCGAAATACGCGTCCATATGCGCCTGCGGTTTACATGTTACCCTCCTGCTGACTAGTGTCGTGCCCCTCCCAACCCATTCACACACACACACACACACACACACACACACACACACACACACACACACACACACACACACACACACAGATGATTCGACTATCAGTCGACTATAGAAAGATTCGTCAATTCTGATTCGAATGTGTAAGTCCTTAGTCGGGGACACCCCTAATATAATGCCACTTTACATTCATTCAGTGTTTTTTTTTGCACATTGTCTGTTGTTTGCCTGTTGTTTGTTTGTTGGTTTGTTTTTATTGTGGAAAAACTGCTGCTGTAATAAGTGAATGTCCCCATTATGGGATAAATAAAGTATTATCCAATCTAATCTAATCTAAGATTATCCACCAGGTGTCCTCAGACTTTCCTCTAAACAATACTTAGTTTTTTTATGATTTCAGAAAGGAGGAGGTAAACCATGTTGAAATCTAGGAGGCGTACTCTAGGTGGTGTACTCTAGGTGGTGTCATGAAGGTGTCCAAGTCCTAGAAACGCGTTTCCTGTTATCTCTTCATACATGGTCATGGTTTGTGGTTTTTCTCATGACTTTATACTAGCTTTGTGTTAGAGAAAATGGATCAGACTAGGGGTGCAAGATATACCGATTCAATATCGTTATTGCAATATCACATTGCGCAATATTATATCTAGGGGTGCAAGATATATCGACTCAATATTGTTATTGCAATATTATATCGAAAGTTAATTTTGTGTAGCGCTGCGTCCCGTCCGAAGGCTGTGTGGCTTAGTTGTGTTTGATTTAGAGCTCACTTGAAACGCTATAATGAGCATCATTTCATTGGCCAGTTACCGTGCCACTTGCACATGTTAGTGCACGTAGGCGTGACAAACCCTATGGAGTGTACCACATGTGAGCATATTTCAACAGAGTGACAGTCTAAGTGAAGAGATAGATAGAGACAACAAAACGGAACAAATCAGAGAAGCAAAAGAAAAGTTGTGTCCTGTTCTCTTTATTTATATATTTTAAAACATGTCCTGTTCTCTTTATTTATATATTTTATACTGTCCAACCAGTAAAACATGTCCTGTTCTGTAGACCTGGTCCTTATTTATTTATTTATTTATTTATTTATTTATTTATTCATTCATGTTGGACAGTCCAATATGACTGTCAGTTGAAATAAACCTTGTGTTGTAAGAAAACTTGTTTCATTTCTATTTTGATGCGTTTTCCTGTAACTTTTGTAATTTCACATATGTTTAAAAATATCGAAATTAATATCGATATCACAATATTCATAATCGATATTGCAAAATCACACTTTGTCAATATCGTGCAACCCTAGATCAGACTCACAAACTGGACCACTGTCCTCTGGTCTCCTAGTTTGGATCTTAAATGACTGAAGACACACAAGGTAATGTGTGAATGTGTTGATGTTGGTGTTGTCATGGTATGAATCCTGTTGTACAGATTTAGTGTGTGAGATTTGGTGGATTAGACAAGAAGTTAACACAGATTAGATTAATTGAAGACAGATCATCCTGAAACTTGATCCACATAAAAAGCTGCTCTATGAGATTTTTAGAGACCAACAGTGAGACCAGAACCACAGAGTCGGGGAAGGATCGGCCTCTACACTGGACTGACAGCAGCAGCTCTACTGGCTATTTTACTAAATTTACTGTACTGATAAGAAAGAAAAAATGTCTTCTCAGTTGTTTAGAGTTTTTCAGAGAAATGAGCCATCAGGACTAACAGGACTCTTTGAATGAGTCGTCAGAGCTCTGATTCGAGACCTGAGAGTCCCAGACTCTCTCCCTCCAACGTCTGTCTTAAGGGTCAGAAGGTCAACGTCTGATGTGACTCCATTCAACCACCTGCCCTCTCCTGGCCCTTCAAGAAGAACATTTAACAAATAATAACCAGCCAGGAATAAAATGACAAGGACCTTCGGCCATTTCACGTCACACGATGACCAGGCAAGTTGAAGTGTGGGTGAGTGGGCTCTGCAGTGAAATCACGTCCATGTTGTTCCGTGTATTTTACATTAAGAAGTGAATGAGAATGCACGTGCATACATTTGGTTTGTTTACATAGTAGCCATTACTAGCTAACGAGTCACTCAAATGAATTTACCTGGATAAATGCACTTTACCCAGGCCTTTTTGAGAATATACATACATTACTAAGATATTCAGTCTTGACTGAAGAGAGAATATTTTCAGAGGGAGAGACAATTAACTCATTTAACTTCAAAAGGTGTCTGCAGAACTGAGAATACAACTTTTATTGAAAAGGTTAAATAAAATCTTGACGTGTATAATAACTTATAGTCTGAACTGAGGAGGATGCTGAGCGACATTACATAGACAGTACATAGACAGTACATAGAATATACAGCTTTCTTAAAAAGAATGAAGGAATGAATGAAGAAATTATAGAAGGTTTAATGTAATATTGTGTCCCAGGCCTTCAAATTGCTATGGGAGGTCATTTTGGGTTAAAATCAAGGTGGTGCTGTGCCACATTTGGCCACAAGATGTCCTCGCACTCTCATTTTCCCAGTCACTCACATAGTGTGTGATCTCTCTGCCTTTGGTTTTGGCTCCTTTCCTCAGAGTCTCTGTTTTGACCCCTGCAGGTCAGACTCCATCCATTTCCCTCTATGACAGGGGTCTTCAACGTTTTTTCCAGCCAAGGACCCCTTAACTGAGGGCGTTTTCACACATGAAAGTCCGAACCAAGGTCCGGACCAAGGTTCATGTTTTTGTTACATTGTATACATTTGATCCGGTAAGTTGTGGTTTCACACTGCAGTTTTGCAAGCGCACTAAAGATCTATACGTGACAAACCTACGTCCTGCCGTCATCACATACGTGAGCTACGTCTCCAGATACTTCTAACTGATTGGTTTGTTGAAGGGCTTCCTCGTCCTCTCATATGCTCTCTCTGTGTCGGAGTTTTTCCAACTGACTGCTGCTCTCCCCCTACTGACTGCTGCTCTCCCCCCTACTGACTGCTGCTCTCCCCCTACTGACTGATGCTCTCCCCCCTACTGACTGCTGCTCTCCCCCTACTGCCGCGGCCCTTTTTGTTTTGTTTTGATGTTGAGAAGCAAGACAACTTTCTTTCTGGAGCATTTATTCAGAGACAAACTGAAACCTACGCTGTACATTTACCACTTAACAAATAAACTGCTGATGTATTCTCTGCTCTGATAGCCGACAGCTGTCTTCTCTGAACGCATTCACAGTCAATCAAACTAAAAAGTCCGAAAGTCCGGACCAAACGAGGTATGTGTGAAAACGCCCTCAGAGAGAGACGGATGAGGGACCTACATTTTGTATATAATTAGGTTGCATAATAAACTAGGCCTACAATAACGTGTGGGCAGCCTAAAGCCTTTATAAGTAACTAAGTAAGTAAGTAAGTAAAATTTATTTGTATAGCACATTTCACAGATAAAAATCACAAAGTGCTTCACAACAAATGGGTGGATACCCAACATTTATACATTGCAGTACATAATCGGAAAATAAACAGAAATATACTTAAGACACAATAAAACCGACCTAATCACCCTATGGTCTATTGAAACACCTCTTTAAAAAGAAGAGTTTTCAACTGCGTTTTAAAATTTGTCACTGAATCCAAGCAGCGTACGGAAGGAGGCAAAGAGTTCCACAGCATAGGTGCCACAGCTTGAAACGAACGGTCCCCTCTAGTTTTAAAATGTGTACGGGGGCAACTAAAAATCTCTGACCTGTTGATCTCAGACTACGTGAGGACGTACGCAGCTGTATCAGGTCAGAGATATATGGGGGCGCCTGACCTTGTAAGGCTCTAAAAGTTAGAAAATCTTGAAGTGTATTCTAAATTTCACTGGTAACCAATGAAGTGAAGCTAAAACCGGAGTGATGTGTGCCCGCTTCCTAGTGTGGGTAAAAAGCCTAGCAGCAGAATTCTGGACAGTCTGGAGGCGACAAAGGTCTTTCTTATCAAGACAAATAAAAAGACTATTACAATAGTCTAAACGGGACGAAATAAATGCATGAATGATCATCTCAAATTCGTCCTTTGACACCAAGGCTCTTATCTTAGAAATGTTCCTTAATTGAAAGAAACCGTTTTTAATTAGTTGCTTCGAGTGTTTCTCCAGAGACATGGCAACATCAAAAACAACACCTAAGCTCCTGAGACTCGGCTGCACAGACGAGCCTAAGGCACCGAGATGCTGTTTTATGTGAGAGATGCTCTGCTCTGGGGCAATGATTAGTGTTTCAGTCTCAGCTGAGTTCAACAGTAGAAAGTTATCATTTAGCCACTGCTTAATCCCACTCAGACAGTTGAGTAGGGAAGACAGTTTATATAACTCAGTAGGCTTAAAAGAGCAGTATAGCTGAATGTCATCTGCATACAAGTGATAAGAAACATCCTTGAACTGGCCGATTATATGTCCTAGAGGAAGTATATACAAAAGGAAGAGAATCTGTCCCAGGACAGAACCCTGAGGAACACCACTCGATAGACCTGCAGTATCTGACATGATCTGATTTATAAAGACACCAAAACTTCTGCCGGTAAGGTAAGATGAAAACCATTTTAAAACTGATCCCGATATCCCTAATAGATCCTGAAGTTTATTAATCAAAATATTGTGATCAATAGTGTCGAAGGCGGATGGAAGGTCCAATAAAACTAACACTGTATGCTTTCCACAATCTGCTGACATCAAAATATCACTCGAAACTTTAACTAGTGCAGTTTCCGTAGAATGTTTTTTCCGGAAACCTGACTGATATTTGTCAAAAATATTATTTATCTCCAAGAAAGTAGTAAGCTGCTCTGCTACCACTTTCTCTAGAATCTTAGCCATAAAAGGGAGTTTAGATATAGGCCTATAATTCATGGTTTGCAATGGATCTAAACTGGGCTTTTTAAGAACAGGTTCAACAATAGCATGTTTAAAAAAGTCAGGAACCACACCAGTTAAAAGAGAGATATTGATCATTTCTACAACACAGGGGCCAATACTATGAAAAACCTGCTTAAACAGCATAGTTGGGAGAACATCACTGTGACAACAAGAAGGTTTCAACTTATCTAGCAAAGTGGTAACCTCATGTAATGTCACTAGTTCAAAAGGAAAAACATGGATGAGGAAGCGCCAAAGTACAAGCTTTGAAACAAGCAGGAGGAGGTAAAATACTAGATCTGATATCTTTAATCTTCTCAACAAAGAAGTCAAGGAATACATTACTGTTTAACAAAGAGAACACCGCAATTGGAGAGACAGATGGTGAAACAATTGAATTAATGGTGTCAAACAAGAATTTGGGGTTTTTCTTATTAGAAGATATTAGCTGAGAGAAGTATTTAGTTCTAGCACTTTTCAGAAGTTCATTTATATAGAGGTTAAAAAATCAGTAAAGTCAGTAAGAAAGATGCCTGCAGGACCAGGAGGGCGGTAAATTAGCACACAATAAAATATGTTACCAGAACCGACCTTAATCATCTGTAATTCAAAAGAGGTGAAGGATTCAGAGTGGATTACTCTGCATAAGAATCTGTCACGATACACAACAGCAAGGCCGCCGCCTCGGCGTGCCGTTCGAGGTGTCCCAATCACAGAGCAGCCTGTAGGACAGAGCTCATTTAAATGTACAGCTTCCTTATCCTTTTGCCACGTTTCTGTAAGAAACATAAAATCCATCTTTTCCTTGGTGAAAAGGTCGTTGATGGCATGCGCCTTATTAGTGATGGAACGAGCATTTAGCAGCGCTAAACGGAGCGATGATGGCAGGCCGGTCTCCTTAATGGCAAGGTGTAGTGGCCGCAAACATCTGGTACAGTCACGTGGTTTCCAGCGGTGCCGTGTGGTCAATCGCTGGTCAGGCAGGTCGGCCACAAACTGCAGTTTCCTAACAGCGTCTCCACCACCGCCCCACGATGACCAGATGGGCAAGGCGAGCTGAAGGCGACCCCGCAACGGAGCGCCCCCAGCACCCATATCCCGGGGGAAAACTGGCAGCAGCCACCGCGGCCGCCGCCCGCAAAGAAGCTTGGGCACCCCCATCCACGATGACAGCTTCATCCCGATTTGAACGCCAGCTCTGCAACCCCTTCTCTTTCGTCTCTTCTTGGGATTTCCACGGCCCCGAAACAAAAATCGGTAATCATATAGGCTGGGTACACACACCAACGGGGGTGGAAAAGTTTGACTATAAGTCTCCCAGCTGTTACAGCAGAGTCCTTCCATATACACTCCAATGTTCATCAGGGTGACACGATCGTATGTCTGTGTGTGACACAGTAGTTTAAAGGCAGGGTTAATGTGACCATAAGAGAGCCCAAAACAAACAAATAAAAACGACACCAATGTGACGCAGTAGCGGCCATGCCGAACAAAGGCGCCATCATGCCACGTCAACAGGAATTATACATACCTTGTTAGTGCATAGAATACTAAGCTATTAAAATATTTGTTGCCATGATTTTTTAAATCATGTTTTAATGATAAACATACATGTGGCACAATGAATCATCAGGATTAACTGTGCATGGCTACCTTAGTGAGTTCCTTTAGGCCAGTAAGCCTATCATCATTTTCTTTCACAAATAGGCTGATTTATATTTGCTAATAATATGTTGGATTCATGTTAAGACATTTCATTTTAATTTTTTTTTACCTCTACAAAATTACAACAAAAACAACAATAATGAACAATAATATGACAATAATATGACTCAGTGACTCTGAAAAACCACACAGTTGCTCTGACTCAACCGTTCATACACTCAAGGCTATTGTACATGGCTGTAAAACCACTTATTGATGTTAACATCATTGGGAATGACTCAACCATTTCATTTCCTCGAGCACGCTTGTGTTCTCCATGATAGTAGACCTAACCACAATGACTCAAAAGGATAAAGCTTTGTCAAATATCTCCTTCCTGTGTTTAGTCAGAGCAGTGATAAGGTGTCCTGTAGATAATATGTCTGTTATAAACAAACCAACAGCATGCTGTATCGAAAGAGGTTTAACCAGCCAGATAAGGCAATTAAATGTTGATGTGATGATAGTTTAAAATGTCAATCAATCAATCAAAATGAGCATTCCACAAAAAAACAATCACCTCTTCAACCTGAATCTGGCTCTCCACTGTTTTTTTTAAACAATTTTTATTTTTATTTTTTAATTACATACAAAAGATACAGCTCACATCATGGACAGTAATAGTAAAGCAGTGATCCAAAAGAACAAAACTCACTTTCATAATTCAAACAACTTGAGGTGATGAATAGGAAGTGTCTCATGTGGTACTGAGAACATGTGTTGAAGTATTGGCGTTGAAGTAGAGGCGTTTCTTAATAGCCGTTTTTTTCCTCTAGAAGTATGCCGAATGAACTATTAGCAGTCCCTCTCGGCGGTCCACCCATGGGTGAACAGACAAACACCACTGGTTTACTTTGATACGGAAGAGAACTTAAAAGCGCCAGGATTCTCAGGCAGGTCTCGGATTTATAATGAGCGTCTTTTTTCTGACTTCTTTTTTTTCTGTGATTTCTGTGATTTATGGACGTTAATTTACGTCGGAGATAACGATATCTACTCAAAGTCACATTGAAGTCTTTATTCTTTTATATGAAAAAAGGCATTCAAAATTAAGATAGAATAGAATAGAATACACTTTATTGTCCCCGAGGGGAAATTTGTCTTGGACATAGTGCTACAATATGTTGCTTCACAACATAAACAACAAAAAACATTCTCAGATTAACATAAAATAAAATACAAATACAATACAATAAGATAAAATCAACATGAAAGTGAGATCAGCACAGCGTCCTAAGACACAAAAGAAGGACACACATGACAGCATTTTTTTTTTTTTTTTTTTTTTTGATGACACATTACAAATGTAAAATCGGAGTGTACAAAATAAATAGCCTAAATCTGTCATTTAAATGTAGTGGAGTACAATAGTACAATTCAGATCAGTATCTGTCGTTGGTATGTTGTACGACCTATAGCTCGGAAGATCACTGCATTGTAACTATTTTAAAATGCATTTATTTAATGTCCGGGAATGTTTTCTTTATTTTATTTTCTATTTCTAATAGGCGCGCCTGGCAGGAGCATCGTTAGCGTCAGGCCTGGATAGGCCCGGGCCCACACCCGTCGCTATGGGCGGGCCATAGGGGGCCGGGCCCGCCCCCAAAAATGCTTGTGCCCCTCTCTCTCTTCTAAAAAAATAACTTTTATTTTATATTATCATAGTTGCTAATTTTGTGTTGCATTAATGTTGCATTCTTTATCATTAAAACATAAAAAATATAAATAATGGTGTGATTTTTGTTTGATTGATGGGAATCTACACTGCAACAGCCTATCACGGCCTTACTAAAAAGAAAGTTAGGCTACGACGTGACGTAGCCTACGTCAGTGTAGCCGCTCAACAGCGCACATTTTTGAAAGCTGGATGAGTTTTTGCCGGCTTACTCGCTTCAGTTAGTCACGGATATCCGTTAGTGGTTGAAAAGCCCACCAACATTCTCCTCTGCCAAATTGGATACGACACCGACCGACGCCTCCTGTTGTCGTTGGAGAAGGAGCCCCTGGACTACTGATGAAGAGCTGGGCTTTTGATCATGTTGATTTTTTTCAGCTGTTAGTGTCATAATCATACCATACATAAAATAAAGTGACATAGTGGCTCCTTTTGTGTCTTTGATTCTGTATGTGTTAGAGAGCCAGGATATCTCACCTCTTGTCCTACTTGTAGAACATCTTATCGGCTGAAGAATTCTCTTGAAAGTTAAATCAAAATAATGTCATTGCAATTGAATTCCGCAACATAAATAGTTGCAAGGAAATTTAAAAAAGGGGTGCACTTACAAAAACAATTAAACACATTAAATGCTTTTTTTTTAACCATCATAGGCCTATTTTTCTCGAACAATTACAAAAACATAATTATATGGCACATGTATTATGTCTATTAAGTCTACTTTTGAAATCCATTTTTTTTATATTTACTTTCCAAAATAGATAAAACAGAAAATTGTGGGGAAGTGATCATATATTACAGCGCTCACACTGATCATATTTACATAAACTACATGTGAAATTGTCTTTACTATAGCAACAGCACTAATATTCTTTCAAAGTCAAAAACCTATGAAATCCAAGATTATTAAAGTCAAAATAATAGTACAAGGAATATTCTCATGAGACAAAAATACTTGTGTATTGTGGAAGACAAGTCAGATGGTTAGAGTCCGGTCATTCCAATAGGTTAGTTTTAGTGGTACTTCCTGCCCTAACCCCTCCCTCTATGACGTGTCAGCAAGCCTCACAGTGCAGAGTGCATTTTAGTGACATTTCTGATCTACTCTCAAAAGCCTACCTCTCTCTTTATGTAAAGTGCAGGGTTGGGTGGTAACGGATAACATGTAATCTGGATTACGTAATCAGATTACAAAAATCAAGTAACTATGATCAACCCATATTACAATAAAAAAAGTGTAATCAGATTACAGTTACATTGTTAAGGATTACCTCATTACATTTTATCATGCAAACAATGCAACTTTTTTATGATAGCCTAACTACCGGTATGTTTTAATTTGACAAGCAGTTCATTTATTTGTCCACTAGATGTTTCAGGAATGTTTTTAGTTTTAAACATTCAATTTGATGTGAGAAAAGAGTCAGACAGATTGATATGAGGATATGTACTGAGAAACTGAAATGTTCAGGGTAAAGAAAGTACTTACTAATACATGTAACGTTTTTAGTTAGTAACGTTTTTATTTAGTTCACACAGGAATGCTTTAATAAGAGCAAAAAGATTTCTTAAGTGTAATGAAATAATAAAGAGAAAAATAAAATAGGAATTCATTGATCAATTCTGTGGTAGTGTCTTTTACTTAAGCTGCATATTTATTGAAGTGATCTAAGAGTTATCCTAAAGTAATCAGATTACGTTACATGTTTTGGGTAATCCAACTGATTACTGATTACAAAAATTGCCATGTAATTTCAGTAATGGATTACATTTCAAAGTAATCTGACCCAACCCTGGTAAAGTGGTATGCTAGGATGGCAAGAGTGTAGAAAGAAGAAGTCGGCACTACACGTCTTGAGTTATACTGGGTAACTTTAATAAACCCTGTTAGTGCGTGTCTGTCTCTCTCTCTTTCTTTGTGTGTGTGCGCGTGTGCACACAGCACTTACACTTTAATTTCCTTTTATGAAGTAGTATTTTTATGTAGTGCTTTATTATGTCCTCGAGCACGGTTCTGTCTGTTGTTCTGCATCCCAATCCCTCCAAAGGATAAAGCTTTGTCGAGTACCTCCTTTGTTTGTTTAGTCAGAGCAGTGATACAACTTCCTGTAGATAATGTGTCAGTTATACACACTGGAGCTCATTCATGTGCAAACAAACCAACAGAATGCTGTACAGAAAGAGAACAATGTTTAAACAGACAGATAAGGCAATTCAATGTTGATGTGGTGATAGTGTAAAAAGTCATTACTAAATACGGAAATCAGACTTTAAAGATGTCTAAAAACAAGGACTAGTAGATTAAGGAATAACTTCTTTCCCAAAGCAATAACAGTCTTAAATTAAGCTAAACTTTTTTTAAATTTTTTTTTAATTTACTCAGCACTTTATCCACATTACAATATATTATCCACTTAGTGTGAGAGTGGGCAAGTTGTGTTTTTATGTTATGGTTAGGATGTGCTTGCAGGAAAGATGAGAACATGTTTAAATTACAGCACCATAAGCTCATCACACAGGTCTCTCCCCCTCCAGGAAGCTCAGGTACTTTCCCTATTTTCTACTATAGACATCCAGTCTGGCAAATCGTTTAGATGCCATCTTTTCAAACGCCGCCACCTGAGCCATCATACAAGCCCACTCCTGGTTTGATGGCACATCTTTCATTCTTCCGTTGCCTTAACATAATCTGTCTGGCTATCATTAAACTAGTCTGGACCCAGCTTCTTATGCACTTATCCATTCCGCGTAGGACTGACCCATCTCCCAGAACAAATCATCTTGGGCTGAATGGAACCTGGGTCCCTGCAATCCGACATAGAGGCTATCATGGATCAGTCCAAAATTCCTGAACCTTGCAGGACCACAGGACATGAAGTAATTGGCCGTCCTCTGTCTTCCAACAATTTGGTGTGTCTTTTAGACCAAGTCTAAACAATCTGGAGGGAGTCCAATAGAAGCGATGCATAATCTTGATATGAGTGAGGCACACCCTCACATTGCATGACATAGTTTTAATATTCCTACAGATTCTGTCCCACTCGTCATCATCCAGTGTAATACTCAGATCCCTTTCCCATGTCTTTTTGAGGGCTGTTCAGGCTCCACCCCCCAGGTTCTTTATAAGAATAGAAAAACATCCAGAAGCCTCATGACCTTTTCCATATTTCAACAACACCTTATCTAAACATTCCTTTGCCTTCTCGTCTGTAACAGTGATCTCTGTGTCTGTCCCAGGGCGATGGAGAGCCACTCTCTAGGCTACTCAACCCCAACCTGCAGAGCAGCGAGGGCGTCCTGTCCAGCTTCAGGACCACGTGGCAGGAGTTTGTGGAGGACCTGGGCTTCTGGAGGGTCCTGCTGCTGCTGGTGGTCATCGCCCTCCTCTCCCTGGACATCGCCTATTACGTCAGCGGAGTCCTGCCTTTTTTATACCAGAACAGAAATCCAGATTTGTGTTCATTTGCAGCCCAGATCTGGTCTTCATCTTTGTTACCTAAACAGGGAAACATCATATGGTATTGTTAGTAAAGCAGAATTCATACTGTATGCTCTGTTACAAGCTGTTTAATTGTTTAAATCAATTACAGTATATTTTTTTGCTTTCTTCACCAATTTCTAATTTCATCCATCTCCTGTTCCAGCTGGAGACAGTTTAGTTGTGATAACTGAAAGTTGATTCCCTCGTGTTGCATCTTCTGCTGACTAGACAAGCACCTTGACTGTGTGCCTTTGTGAGAGAAAGCTTCATGTTTCACAATGAAAGTTGCCTGACACCTGGAGTTGTCAGGCCACCTAGAAATGCAGGGTCACATAGAAATCAACCCTATCGTGTCCAACAGAATGAGCCTCAAGGGCTCTTACTGGGCAGAGTTACTTCCCAGCCAGGGCAGAACACCAAGCCACAATACTGTGAGAAGCAGGCCAGGACCAGCACCAAAAGATGTTTATCACTGATAATATAATAGAAGAGGTGCTGACATGCATTGGATGTTTACCTTGTTTTACCTTTCTCAAAGCTGTTTTGTGATAAAAAAAAAAAATGTTAATACAAAGTGATAAATGAACATTTCAGACATGAAATAATTCTTTTGTTGACCAAAATATAATACAAATCATCATCTTTAACCAAAATGAAAGAAATTTCTTAAGTTTACAGCATGAAACGCATTCATTCTAATTGGGGTCATTTTTGACCCCCACTAGTGGAAGAGTGTAGGTATTGGTAGGTCATGCATCTAAGGGTTAATATCTGCCCTGTTGTTGTAAACATCATATATAGGCACAATGTTTATAAACTGTAGGGTGATGGCAGCAGATTATTACTTGTTTTGTTGTATTTTCATTTTAATGTTCTTTGTAAACCATGTCGATTTGATTTATTGGAGCTCTTCCACCCGCTGATTTTCCGTGAACAATAACACATCGGAAGTAAATCCTAATTTAATGGGGAGACATAATAAAGTAATTTGTGTATGTATGACTCTAATCGACAAGATGACTCCCTGATTTAAATGCTGATCAGTGCATTCTTTAGGTATCTGTGCACATTATTCCCCAACAAGTTCTCTTGAGAGTGACTGATCTGACAGACTGTTCCACATGTTGCTCTGCTTCCTGAAAGGGGGTTTCTGCTCTAAAATGCAGCTTTATACCTTTCATCTGATTGTAACGATGTCAAGAAACATGTCTTCACATACTATTACAGATACTCTTGTAAAAAATAATAAATGGGAGGGTGAAAGACTGGGAGTAAGGTAATTGGATTTGTGTAGTACTATGAATATTCTTTCTCTTACTTTTTTAGCCTACTGTAGATTTGCATTAGTTGATGTAAAAGGGGCGTTTCTTTATGGTCGTTTTTTTCCTCTAGAAGTATGCCGAATGAACTATTAGCAGTTCCTCTCGGCGGTCCACCCATGGGTGAACAGACAAACACCACTGGTTTCGTTTGATACGGAAGAGAACTTAAAAACGCCAGGATTCTCAGGCAGATCTCGGATTTATAATGAGGGTCTTTTTTCTGTCTTAGCCGATTTATGGACATTTATTTACGTCGGAGATAACGATATCTACTCAAAGTCACATTGAAGTCTTTACCGTTTCATATGAAAAAAGTGCATTAAAAATTAAGATGACATATTACAAATGTAAAATCGGAGTATACATAATAAATAACCATTGAAATGTAGTGGAGTAAAAATTTACAATTCAGATCAGTAGGCCTATTTGTCGTTTATATGTTGTACGACAGACTTTGAAAAACAGGAAGAACTTTGATAACTATCCATTTTTTTTCACAGGCTTTTATGGTTTATATCGGCTAGCACTTTTAGCCAGATGCTTAGTAACTAAAAATATGTGACTTGACAAATAACTTCATAGAAACCGACTCAACTCTAAACCTAGTTTGTATATTTAACTCCTCAGCATAGTCTGATTTTAATATTGTGCAAAATGAGTGTCCTCCCCCAGGGACATTTTGAGCGTCAAAGACTTAATTTCCTGCATTTTGATACACTTTTATGCACCAATTCACAGCTGAAAAACTTTTATTTAGCCTATGCAAAGAAATAAAACACATGACAATTCAAAATATGTCAAAAATATATAATGTTCTTAGTGAGTAGGCCTATAATGCGTATACCTGCGTATCACGTAGACTACACCACTGGAGGGTCTATGTCATAGCCTATGACAAGTATAATTTAGTTTTTAACCTTCCTATGCAATCCTATTAAACTCTCTCCAAGAATGAATGCGTTGATCAGCAGTTTGATTAACGGTTGTGTGCACGTGTCTCTTTCACGCGCAGCCTACAATCTTTAAGTTAAGTTTAGTCCTTTTTGCAGTTATTCATGTTGCCAATGTTATATTCCAACGTCTTTGTTTGTTTTATTTAGTGTTTGAGAGGAAATTAGGCGTAACTACCTCGACACACACACACACACACACACACACACACACACACACACACACACACACACACACACAGACAGACACACACACGAACGAACAAAAGATTATTAAACCATTTCAATATCTAAATTAGATTTATTGGCAAAGATAATAAAGTAAGGGACTACAAGACAAAACAATAGTGGGTAAAAACAGTGCAAAGAAAGTTTGAATAGTACTCATGTCAGTGTTTCTCAAATGGGCAGGGGGTACGTTAATTTAAAAAAATATCATTCATGCATAATTCCGTGAAAACTTAGACTATTATAATAAATTAATTTAGTCATGGATTTTAAACATTTGAAGTAGCATTTGAGTGTCTTTCAGTTAAGAAGTTGTTTAATAAATGTAGACAGTGGTGGTGCAGCGCTGTAATGATATTTCCCAGGGGGTACATTATTATAAAAAGTTTGAGAACCATTGCTCTATGTCATCAGTTGTAACAACCTAAAACGCACTCATTGACCATTTGCATTAGGCCGCTGGCCGCCGTTAACGTGAGAGCTAGGAGGGCCTGCATTGAGGGGTTGCATCTCCACATCTGTCCCATCTGTCGGAGTCGAACCTGTTCCCCCACCGGGTCCAGACGGGACATTTGGTTTCCAGAATCGACCACAGTAAAAGGCAAGTGGCATCAAAACCACAGCTACTAGAATGCAGACAACGATCCAAGTTATCATCTCTTTCTTCGTCGGCTATAGAACAAAAGAAAAGAAAACAGCGGAATTAAATTAAATGCCGACCCTGTAGGACACTATGACACTGAAAGTTGACAGGCGACTAAGTCACAAGAGTATAGCCTAATGCATGTGAGTTAAAAAAAAAAAGCGGCGGATAGGGGCCTACTCACACATATGTCTGCGGCTGCTGTCGGCGGGGTGTAGGTGGTCTGATCCGGGATCTTCTCTCTGATCTTCAGCCAGACAGCAGAGAGACCTTCCCTCGGTCGCGTTTGGTCTTCATCTTGGACGTAGCAGAAGAAATCCCCTTGGTCCTCGGGCTTAACGCCCTGCAGCGTCACCGTCAAGTCTCCGCTCAACTTCCAGCGAGGCGACAGCGATAATCTACCCTCAAACCCTGTCCCATATCTCATCTCCCCGGAGGAGAGGTCCAGCTCCAACACATGCTCTCCGTTTCTTTCCACCCGAAAGCCCCCCCCCCCGTTTCCCTACAGTAACGTGGTGGAACTCAAGTCTCCCCGGATCTCCCTCTGACACTACAGCCTCGGAGGCTGGGACGACATTCAAGGATGTCCGCGTCTCGGAGTCGGCGCCGCAGGTTAACACGTACAGTCCGTCGTCGTTCATGTATGTCTGGTTTAAGCTGACACAATCGTTTGGACTCAGTCTGTCTTCATAACCGGGCTCCGGTCTCCAAACTCCATCCCGACGAGCTACCGGCCGTTCCATGCCACCTTCCAGCACCTGCACCAGTGTGGCTCCGCTTTTCTTACAGTTCTCAGTTTGTTGAAATGTAACTTTGTCTCCCAGAATCTTATCAATAGCGAATACACAACTAGGCAACAGAGCCATACAGAGAAGGGCCGATATACGCCAACGCTCTTCCATTGTGCGTCTATCCTGTGTGTCCTTAAGCAGCTGAGTCCTTGCGCTTGCTGCCCCAACTCACGCTGTCAGACTGCGGAGGTGTGGCTTATCGCGCTTATTAACCCCTTGTGTGACAAGGGTCCTCCCGAGTCAAATCTGCTCCTTTTATATTGCACATTTCAAATACTTTCATCTTTAGTTTTCTGTACCATTTGATTTTGCCTTACATATGCACTATTTAGAATGTATTACTTCATTGTATATGTATATAGGCTATTAGCCTACTTATCGTTTTTTAAGATCTTTTTTTTTTAATCTTATTTGTATATTTTACTTATCTTTACTTTATCTTTATTTGTATATATATTTATTCTCTTCTATAGGCCTATTATACTTGTACGTGTCCTTATTGCCTCTTGGGTCGGAGACAATTCCTCTGTCTGGCACATATTGCAGAATTCACAATAAAGTTGAAAATCATTTTCGACAAAATTTTCGATGCTACTTTCAACATTTTGGGGCGCTTTTTTCGACGTTGTTGTGCCTTATTGTAAACATTATCGCTTTGTTTTACGCTTTTTTCAAAGATTTTTTTATTCCGGTTTTCGAGGCTTTCAATTCCTTTTGTCGTTTTGTAAAATATTTGTGGCGATTTTGTCACTTTTTTTAATCATTTCTTTAAACATTTTTTGACGTTTTTAAAAAAACAACAAAAAAAACATTTTAAATGTAGGCCTAATTGTATTTAATTGTAGGCCTTTGGGCCAAATTTCTGATATAGAAAACTTTGAAAAGGGGTCAGACTTGACCCGAGGACAACAGGAGAGTTAAGCAGAGATATCTGCTCACAAAATTGTTGTCATTCGTAAACTTCATTATATAAAAGTGGATGTTGTTAATGTTGTCAAACTTGTGGAACTGTCAGTCTTCAGATTGCTAAATGTATCTACCATCCGTTAGGCTACTTAACTGTTTAGTTGTCCTACTTTTAGCTAACCATTTCAGCGGCTTATGCAATACTTTTGAATAACTTTTGGATTTCTTTTTTCAACTGTTGAGCCATTACTTGCAGCTTTTTATTTCTACAATGTATTCGTTACTATGGAAAATGAATTAAAAAAGGTGAAGAGCTGGTTTGATGCAAATAAACTAACACTGAACTTAAGTAAAACCAAATTTATAATTTTTGGGAATCGTGCAACAAATGTGCACAAAAACATTTGATAAATGACATTGAAATAGAAAAAGTAAAAGAACTTAAATTTCTGGGAGTAATAATCAATGAAAAATGATGTTGGAAGCCACATATACATCATATTCAAGCTGAAATATCCAAAATCAATTGCAATACTGTATAAAACCAAATACCTGTTAAATCAACGCTCATTGTACATGCTGTATTGCTCCTTCATACTGCCATACAGTACTTACTGTTTGGAAGTGTGGGGAAATACTTACAAACACTGAACCTATATTCATCCTTCAAAAGAGAGCCTTAAGAATTATAGAGCACCAACTAATCCACTTTACATCAAACTAAAACCACTACAATTCAGAGATATTGTTGACTTTAAAACTGCACAAATCATATACAAAGTAAATAATCAACAGCTATCGAACAGTATCCAAGGGTTATTTTAAATGAGAGAGAGCAAACATCACTTAAAGTGCTCATATGCTTTTTGGCTTTTTCCCTTTCCTTTATTGTGTTATATATCTTTTTTGTGCATGTTATAGGTTTACAAAGTAAAAAAGCCCAAAGTCCACCCCAAAGGGACTTACTATCTCCAACAGAAAACACTGTTAACAAACTGCTCCAAACAGCTCTATTGTAGTCCAGCCTTTACTTCAGAGACAAACCCACTTTGTAACACATGTTATAATGCTCGCATAGCTGCTAGCGTGGCACGCCCTCATACTCTGCTTCTGACTGGCTAGTAGTCCTTACCTAGGTACTGTCAGGGCACGCCCTCATACTCTGCTTCTGACTGGCTAGTAGTCCTTACCTAGGTACTGTCAGGGCACGCCCTCATACTCTGCTTCTGACTGGCTAGTAGTCTTTACCTAGCTACTGAGCATGTGCGACTCCCAACAAAGATGGTACAGAAGTGAGATGCCTCACTCTGTAGCTAAAACAGAGAGCTCAACACACAGGGTGAAAAGAGGAGCTGCAGCAATGTGCAGTACAACAAAAATATGGTGATTTTTGAAAATTAAACCATGTAAACCTATCCTGATATAACCTCTAAATACAATTATGAACCTGAAAATGAGCATAACATGAGCACTTTAAGAGGAGTTAATTTATTGAACAGCTGCAGTGAAGAGATGAAATCAACAATCAGCAATTTTAAGAGACTATTTAAAATGAATATATTGAATGGATACGAAAAGAACTATTGTCACCACTGTATGGTTCCTGGGATTATACTGTATACTGTATCTAGTCTGGATGGGTTATTATTTGGTTTGATGTATAGAAGGAAACAAAGTAGATGGAAAAGAAAAAAATGTGTAAATGTGTGTGTGTCTATGTTTTTGCATGTGCTTATGTGTGTGTAGGTAGGTAGATATACGGCACATGTATGTGTATGTAAACATGTATAACTCAAGCATCAAATTGTCTTGTATTTAACTATAAAAACAGAAAAAGTTGGTATCAGAATTTTTTTTTTTAACTTCTTCCTATTCCTTTTTGAACATGGGAGTTTCTTATTTGAATCACTTGTGCTGAGATATACATGTTCTTATTTATCTGTTCTTTTTTTATATAACGCTGGCACATTTAGAGAAATGTTGATTAATGTGTGTTGTCCTTTATAGAATAAAGAATATTTTTTTATGTTCAAAATAAACTAAACTAAACTAAATTGGGGTGTTCTAAAGCTTTTGACCGGTAGTGTATATTTAAACATGTTCAAAATAAACTAAAAACTAAACTACAAATTTAAACTGAGTACCTGCTTAAACTTATGCACTCACTTGCTAACTAGTTTTCACTCATTCTTACAGTTTTTTTCAATTGCTAAACGACAGTGGGCACAACTGGAGTCACATGTGCAAAACGCTAACTACAGTCTGCACAGCAGCAGTTCATGTGGACCAAACTCTAGTTCTTTTTTTCATTGCTTGAACACAGTTTTCAAAACTCTACACACTTATCCCATGACTTTAACCACAACGTGCACAACACTGTAGATTTACACACTTTGTTCAAATGCTAACACACTGCTGTCAAAACTGTTAACCATGCATTCAAAACAGAATAGATTTCAGTCTGGTGCCTATCAAACACTGCTGATTGCAATTTTAGCTGAAAGCCTAAGCAAGTGTCTTATTTTAGACTAGTTAGTGAACATATATGGTATTTATACAGAGAAAGCTCAGAAAGCCTTTTTTTGTATACAAACACCAAATAAGAATGAAAAAATTATACACTGTACCGTTTGAAAGAAACAGGTAAAAGAGCAAAGATACCAATATGTCCAGGTAAGATGTCTGAGGTTATGTACACAGCTATAAAAAAAAGTGAAAAACACTATATCTTTACAATAGTAAAACTGTGTTCTTACTGTTTTTCAGAAAGTAATGGCGGTGAAAGCAATAGAAACACCACATTCGTTTTTATTTAGAGATGATGCAGATATCCAATGTGATGAAGAAAAACTTGCCACATGATGCTGGAGCGAGGCAGGATTAGTCTATTCTTTGGTACTGTTACGTATGTACCTTTAGTTTTTTTTCCCCCCAGTAATTCCAAAATTACTAGAGACAAAATACTTTATTGAAGAAAACTGCTGATTTTTATTCCTTCTTTTTTACCTTATGTAAAAATTGGTATGCTATACAATCTATATATTTTTTCCTTAAATAAACTATTGAGTAGTGTCAAGTCACTCAAATTGTTCAAACTGTAAAGATTATAAAGTTTGTAATTCGTGTATTGGTGTTTGATGCTAGTGTGTTTACCCTCAGTGTGTTCTGAGTGACAGTGTGTGTTATCTCAGTGAGGATTGTACGTGGTGTTTGGCTGCACTGAGCCTGTTTTGCAGGTGATGTGAACTGTTTAGCTCAGGTGACTGTTGGTAGTGCAGACTGTAGTTTGAGTTTTGCACATGTGACTCCAGTTGTGCCCACTGTCGTTTTCAGCAATCGGAAAAAACTGTAATATCACTGCAACATCTGGTGTTCAATTGTATATTCTTTTAATCAAATCATAATCTTTTTTTATTTGAACTGCGACAAAATCTTTCCACGTACCCCCCTTGCAACTGCAGAATAACCTGTTTGGGAGTCACTGTTCTAAACAACCGATGAAGAAAAAGGGAAGAGAAGAAAAAGTTCTCTCTCTGTCCCTCTCAGAGGGAGTTGAGAGTTGAAAGTCTCTCTCAATCTTCAATGTAAAGGAGCTTTTTTGTCAGGGAAACTGGTGTTTACATTGCAAAAACAAGTGTGAAATGAAAACCAATGTACCTATGTTCTTATTAGGTAAAGATCTACTAGAATAAAGTACAAACAGAGCTGTGTAACACTGCAACATTATTTTAATTAATAAATGAAAATAGGTCAAGTTAAACTTATACAGTCTATAGGAATTGTCACAACAGCTCACAAATCTTCGCACATTGCTGCATTTCACCTAGTAGGTATGAAAGTTTTTTAGTCACGTTTAAAAAAATTCTTTGCAGTGTTGTAATGTGTGGGGCATATGTGTCTCGTATGTCGTGTTGTAGACATATTGTTACCACATATGTGCAGTGTCATAGTCTGTCCTGGTGACAAAGTAAGTAAGGCTGCTCTGCTCTCAGCTTTTACTCTTGCTTTTTACTCTTGCTTTTTACTCTTGCTTTTTTTCTCTCTGACAAGCTTTTTCCTTGCAGGTGCAGCTGTTGCTGAGTGTAGTGTGTTGCTCCTGACTGCTCTGAGGTTTTTTCAAGCTCTGATCTTTTGTCATTATCTTAATCAGCGATGGCCTGCTTGGTGTGGGTGTGGAAACTCTGAGATGTGACTGTAAAAAGAAGTGAACCCTCAGGCTTTTGTGTGGTCAGGGCCAAGCTGGAGAAACCACCAGATGACAGGGAGTGGGCCTGTCAACCCAGAGTTGTTCTGTTGGTTAGTCTCTCTTGGAAATGATTCAAATGGGACAGACTGGAGCATGTTGTCAGAAAAGCCTCTTAATAATTGTGTTGGAATGTCAAAGGTCAAGACAGCACAGCAGCACAGCACCAGGCCTCACCAACATGCTATGTGTAGAGTGGAGCTGTGATGATGAGGAAGTGTAGCTGGTCCCGGGCTGACTGTTGCATCAGCTGTGGCTTCTCTTCATAAATGTCCCGGCTCTATTCAACAGAACCAGGACATTTAGAAAATATGGTCTGAGAGACTTACAGTAGGGCTAAAGTTGTTTTTTATCTCATTTGTAAAAGTGCAGAGTTTTAGACATAAGGAAATGAGCATCATCAGTGGAGCAATACTGATGCAAGGTGCTCTGGTGGTTTAATATATGGGCCCACTCGGTTGGTGTTATTACACTTGTTTGTAAGGTAGCCTACTTAAAGTAAGTTTACAGTTCAATTGTCTCTCGTCACTCTTCCTGTGTGTGTGTGTGTGTGTGTGTGTGTCTCTTTTTAAGTAGTCTGGATCGATGAAAGTTCATTTGGGGCGATGTGTGTTGCCGTTGTCTAACTCTGTTCTCTTTGGGAAGCAACATCAAACTTTAAGCTGGTAAGCTACACGCTGAAAATGTGTGGAATGTTTGGGTGGTGAAATCAGACCTTACTCTGCAGCGCTATGGAGATAGAGCTGCCAATGCCAGACTATTGTTCAAGAGACTGTGTGCTGAGTGCATTTCATTTCAATCCACTGTGGTGTCCGTTATTAACCTTGAACCGCACCTTCTCTGTGTGTGTGTGTGTGTGTGTGTGTGTGTGTGTGTGTGTGTGTGTGTGTGTGTGTGTGTGTGCGTGTGTGTGTGTGTGGCTGTGGCTGTGTGTTCTCAAAACACATCAACTGTACATAGAAGGGGATAGAGTGAAGAGAGCATCTAGTTGTAGGTTCTTGGGCACTCACTTTCCATCTCACATGGAGAATAAACACAAACTCACTGGTTAAAAAAAACAGAACAGTGACTCTACTTCCTGAGAACAGTCAGGATGGCTGCTGAAGTCATTCATCATTACAAAGGACTCCCATCACCCAGCACATGACCTTGTTTGAACTCCTCCCGTCAGGGAAAGCTACAGGTCCATCAGAGCACTGACCACAAGACTGATCAACAGTTATTACCCTGAAGCCATCACCACACTGAAATCAAAGATCTTATAGACACAGCTGTGCAATAAGATTTTTATCTTGAAATTATCATTTATTTTATTTTCAAATGTTGTAATACACACCAACTTTTTAACCTTTTTACTCTTTAAACCTTTTAACATGTGTAGGATTCCTCTAGTCTCAGTGTAGGATTCCTGCACCTGTTTAGATATGGAACTTTTTTTAAATGGAACAGACTTGAGCATTAGATTTAGAAGGTGTGTGTCCATGTGTCATATACACACACAGTTAATGTAATGAGTATAGGCCCTATCTATGCTTAATTGTTCCTGCAAAATGAAATTCTTATCAGTCTCTTCTCCTCAGTTGTGTGGGCAGCAGCACGGAGCCGGCAGAAATGTGAACACGCTACTCACACACTTCCTTTCTGGGCATCTTGCCCAGGCTGCTTCTCTCTTTTCAAAGACTGTTTGTTTGTCGGTGTGGTGAGTCATCACCTCTCCCCCTCCCCCCATTAAGTCCCCACTGAACACATACTGTCAGTGTCACATAATATGTCCTTTTTTTACAGTTACGATTGATATGATCTATCTGTTTGACAGATCATATCAATCGTGTTTTTTCTTCCCTGGAAGGAGTTACGCTATCTTTTTTCCTTTTTTAGAAAGAATAATAAATTATCTATTTTGTGTCTCATGTGAAGGAATGCTTCTTAAAGCTCTGCTTTTGGATCAAAATAATGCACATTTGCTTTACAGCAAGTGTTATATCCTCATAGCCTCTCGAGGTGTGTGCACAAGCGAGCACGTTTTGCATATACGACCAAGAGTTTTCTTTCCATAGCCTCTGTGGACAAATTACTGCAGAATCAGAGCCAAATGATTACATAATCAAATTTTCAGATGATAGTTATGTTAAGCTTTAAGCCCCTTGGGGACAATAAAGTATATCTGATTTTACTTACATTCTGCACTTTAGTAAAATATGATGATGATATGATATGTTAATAAATTTGCATTTCCTGGGTGACAGTCTTTTGTTTTTCCCGGGAAGAGAACCCATCCACCCCGACCTCTTTCGTAGCTAAATGTATGTATGGTTCATGCAAACTGCCTGAATATTAGGGGCTATTACAGTTACATAAAGCTGTGTGGTGACCACTGCCCCTCAGTTAATCATAACCCAATACCACCTTTTTAAGGTCTTGATAGAAAGACCTCATTTTTTATGTCAGACACGACTCCGCATGAAAACAGGTTCATCCTTAGGCGTTCTCTAGGCCAGTGGTTCCCAACCTGGGGTCCGGGCACCCCCAGGGGGGGCGGCAAAGATCACAGGGGGGGCGCGAGTCTTTATCTGGTTTGAGGTTGAGGTAAAAAAAATTGTTTTGCACATGTTAAACAAATGATGATAATACACTAGAATATCTAATGTATACAAAAGTCAGTATGAAAACTATATATTTTGTTGTATCCTCATTTTTCCTGCCGCCACGGCATCACAATTTTATGAATGAAACATGGAGGAGAAACGTAACAGTGCTGATAACTCCTCTGTATCAAAAAGGAAAGTAAGGCTCTATCTCGAGAGTTACCTCAACTTTGGTTTCGGGCGGGGGGGGGGTTTCGGGCTGGGGGGGGGGCTCAGCTTTTCTTAGACATGAGTAGGGGGGGCGCCAAGGAAAAAAGGTTGGGAACCACTGCTCTAGGCTAGGCACTGTTGCATTTAGTTTTGCGCATATGGTTTTTATGACTTTCCTTTTCTCGTTTTATAATTAGGAAAGGATAATATTTTGCTTATCTTTTGTTGTATGTTATTTTTTTATGGTGTCTTTGGTGTACTGCTGTACCAACTTGGTGCCTTTTGTTTTAGGTAGATTGCTGGAGGGGAGAGGCCTTTTCCTCATTACCAGGGAGACTCCTGTCCTGCCACTGGGTCAGCCCACGTAATTGCAGCTGCATTCCAGAATAAACCTAACCAGGCCACTCACTCAGTTTGGAGAAAACCCACACAAAGGAGTAGTGGAGGACGTGCTTCTCCTCCTGTCCCCTGTAGTCTCGCATTGCCAGACCTATCCCCCAGTGCTAGTGAGGGTTTTTAGCCTACAGGTGTACAGGTAGGTGGTTATCTGGAGCACACCCAGAAACACACTCACAGAAGTAGTGAAGGGAGTGTGCTGCCTGCTTTTCCTAGAGACTACGGCCCCGGGCGGTTTATCTGACTACAGAGATGTCTGTCTGGATTATTAAAGACTTTTCAGCCCCATCACCATACTTACATATGTTTTTCACACTAAATAAAGATAAAACAGAACCAAAGGGCTTGTCTTGATTCATTGTCTACTGCTCAAATAAAAGATATAAACGTTCTGAGCCTCAGTAAAAAAAAGAGTGAAATGAAAAGTTGATATTTTAGCAACAGTTTATAGAATGCATCAGGCCACACCGTGACCAACCAACGTTCACACCTGGCATTAACATCTTTCCTGAGTGGACAGCTCTAAGTACGTGTGTTCTACACCTGGCATTAGAATGTGTCTCCACATGTGTCTTGACTGACCATTTGTGATCAGATTTTTTTGCATTTTTTTGCATTACCAGATGAAAATGAGATCTTTTGAAATAACAAAATTGAAGTTTCTGGGTTCAGCTTTATTGTGATTATACACAAGATCACACAAGAAATGCATTTGTAGCTACACACAGAAATTCTACAGACAAAGGCTAAAATATTTTAAATTAGGAGAACAGACATAAAAGATGATATGTGGAAAACACAGTGGCTAGTGTTGGGTGGTCAGCTAGCGATTATTTTAAAAACATGGGACTCATGGATGACATTTGTTATCGGAGATGTTAAAAAAGAAGCAGGTAATTTTTGTCATTTCCTGTGTGATTATTCCTTTGTTTCTCCCTTTTTGGAAACAAGTAATTAGAAGTAGTGGAAAGTAGCTAAACTTCTATCCTGAGGTCAGTTCATATTTCAATGATGACATAGCATGTTTAATAAATAAAATAACGATTTTATAAATAAATAGTCTATATGGACTGGTGTGTGTGTGTGTGTGGGGGGGGGGGGGGGGGGGGGGCTTGTTTAACTATATTCGTGGGGTCCAAAAACCAGGAGTCCAGTACAATTGTGTGGTCCCGACAGCTTTGTGGGGCCAAAATGCTGGACCCCACACGTTTAAAGGGCCGTTTCAGGGTTAAGACTTGGTTTTAGGATTAGGGTTAGAATTAGGTTATGGTTAGGGTGAGGGTAAGGGTTAAGGTTAGGCATTTAGTTGTGATGGTTAAGGTTAGAGTAAGGGGCTAGGGAATGCATTATGTCAATGACAGGTCCCCACAAAGATAGTGCCACAAACCTGTGTGTGTGCAAACGTAGTTTAAACTATAGAGGACATTTTTCAGCTATAAACTGTTAACATGCACGCACATAAATAGTGTGATGTCAAAACAAAACCAGGATCTGAGAAATTAGTTAGAAATGGGCTTGCTTTTATCAATCTACCGAGACGATAGTCGATACTATATTATTTAATCCCAATTTTGATTCCATTGAAAGACGATAAATGATCAGTGTCCGATTGTTTGAGCTAAGGTGTGACACTTAAACATGGCAGGAAAATACAGGACATGAAACTCAATAGAACCTTAAACTTGGATGTCTTTAGAGCTCGGACTCTGCTTGAGCATTATTTGACGGGGACCATCCGTTGGCTTGACGAGGAGGAGGAGGAGGAGGAGGAGAAGGAGGAGGAGGAGGCACATCTGAATATTGTTCTCCGCCTGGTCTGGTCCTGCCAAGCAGAAAACAAGAAGGGGCCACAATCACAAACACCACAACTGCTGTTACGATGAGAACTGCCCAAGTTCTCATTTCTTCTTTCTCTTCTGTCACGTTCTGTGGTGTCTACAATCGGGAGAATGAGATAAAACAAGATTTGACTTAGTCTTCAGTTTCAGATGCATCGTTGCGTTATATGAAAATATGCGTGATGTGCCACAATGTGTGCATGTTGGTAGAGGTTGCACGTATCCTGGCGGCAGTGTTGGAAAAAAAAGTACAAAAGTACTGCCTACATTTGAGGGTAAGTCCTGAAAAAATAGGAAAATCCAAACATTTAACAGACACTCTTCTTGTAAATTATTTAAAAAAAATAAAGTGAACAAATGTTTATTTTGTGAATGTCTATTTTTTGATAATAGAAAATGTAAAAGACATATATAAGCAACCCACGCGTAGTGGCGCATCGTTATGAGAAGGGTTAAGCTAAATATATGTTAAGTTGGTGTTTTCCCAATAAATCGTGGTCTATAAAAAATATGAATAAAGATTATTAAAAGTCACAACCTAATGGATCATAGTTGTCAACTAAATTATCATATGAATCAACAGTGGTTGATATTATCAAACTAACATCTTTCAGCCAAGACATTTGAACCTTACAATCGCCACAATTTCATGACCAAAAACGTTTAATCGTAAACAACAGTTGTTGTTAATGCAGCCCTGACATGAATCCATTCTGAGGCAAACCAAGTCCAGGCACACATCCAGAGCATATATTTAGTTCAGAAAGGGAGATCCCCTTCAAAATAAACTCCATAATAATAATAATAATAAGAAGAAGAAGAAGAAGAAGAAGAAGAAGAAGAAGAAGAAGAAGAAGATTTCTTCCACCACTGCCTGGGGAATATACTTACAGTCAGAGACGGGCGGCCGGTGGTCTGATCCCGTCTTCTCTCTGCGACCCTCATCCTCACAGCAGCTGGGTCTCCCCGTCCCTCTGGCGCGCCGTTTAGGTGGAAGGAGCAGAAGTAGTCCCCTCCATCCTCCAGCAGAACCGGGTTGAAAATCAGCGCCCAGTTTCCTTTCTTGTAGCCATCAGGTGACAGAGAAAGTCTCTTCTTAAATCCTGTCCCGGGTTTGATCTCTCCGGAGGACAGACTCTGCTCCAGCACCATCTCTCCTCCTCTACTCCACTTTATAGAGTCCACATGTCCGCCTGTAATGTAGTAACATGGAAGTGTGGCGTTACCCCCCTCAGTGGCTGAGACTTCAGATGCTAGAACAACATCCAGCTGTGTGGAGTTAACATGCTGGCCAGCGCATCTTAACTCATACAGTCCTGTGTCTGTGTATTCTGTGCGACTGAAGCCAATGACCGCGCTGATCTTCATCCTGTCTTTGTAGTCCTCTGCCGGTTTCCAAACATCTTCCTCACGAGCAGCCACCAACTCGGTGATGTGCTGTCCGGATTGGCCCCCATCTGCGACCCGGTAAAGTTCAGCCGGAACACCTGACGGACAGTTCCCAAACATATACGAGTCTCCCAAAATCACGGTCACACATTCTCCAAATTCAGGGTGGAGAAAATAAATTAAGAGAAATGCCAAGACCGGTGAAAGTGGTGTCATTTTCGGGGTGGATTTATGGTGATTGTAGTCAGCGCGGCTTCTCCCCTCGTCCCTGGCTGACTATAGACTGATAGGGCGGAGGAACGTCCTCCCTCCCCACCACGTCCTCCCTCCCACCACTTCCTCGCCTGCCTTCCTTTCTGTCTGCCTGAGAGAGAGGCCAATTCCATCGACATCTTGCAGTGTGTTTTCTGCAATGTAAATGTAAACTATTTGACTTTACTGTAAATTGACTGTATTTATATAGCGCTTTTGTAGTCTTAATGACTACAACAACATAGTACAGGAACCATTCACACACTGTGGCTGAGGCTGCTGCCCTACAAGGTGCCACCTGCTCGTCAGATCAACACTCACACACATTTACACTCTGATGGCGCAGCATCGGGGTTCAGTGTCTTGCCCAAGGACAATTTGACATGGGAGTGCAGAGCCAGGGATCAAACCACCAACCTTCCTAGGCAGGCAACTGAGCCACAACCGCCCCTGTGCTGTAGGCTACTGTGCTGGCAGATTAATTTAAAATCATCTCAAAGTCTGAGTCGGTGCCATTTTGAGTGTGGCGTTTCGGGTGTATGGCGATTGCAGTCAGTGCGGGTTCTCTCCTCTTTTCGGGCTGAGTGCTGCTCATTCTGCAGCAGCTCATATATTTGCCATGAGTCATGCAGAAGGCCAAATGCACCACACAGTCAGCTACACACAGAAACACACACACGCGTTCTCGTTTTTATGATTTCAATTTTCTCGTTTTATAATTAGGAAAGGGCAATATTTTGCTTAAATCTTTTGTTGTATGTTATTTATTACGGTGTATTTGGTGTACTGCTGTAACAACTTGTTGCCTTTTGTGTTAGGTAGATTTCTGGAGGGGAGAGGCGCTTTTCCTCATTGCCAGGGAGACTCCTGTCCTGCCACTGGGTCAGACCGCATAACTGCAGCTGCATTCCGGATTAAACCTAACAGAGGCCACTCACTCAGTTAGGAGAAAACCCACACAAAGAGGTAGTGGAGGACATACTTCTCCTGGGAATTTCTTTTAGCACACACAGCAACACACTCACTGACTACAGAGATGTCTGTCTGGATTATTAAAGACTTTTCAGCCCCATCACCATGCTTACAGATGTTTTTCACTCCTAAATAAAGATAAAATGGGGCCAAAAGGCTAGTCTTGATTCATTGTCTACTGGTCAAATAAAAGATGCAAACGTTCTGAGCCTCAGTAAAAAACAGTGAAATGAAAAGTTGATATTTTAGCAAGAATGTATAGAATGTATCAGGCCACACCGTGACCAAGCAATGTTCACACCTGGAATTAGCATCTGTCCTGAGTGGACAGCTCTAAGTAGTAGTTCTACACCTGGCATTAGTGTCTTGAGTGACCATTTGTGATCAGATCCACTTCCCCTACTTGCTCTATATATGCAAAGAAACACACATCACATGGCAGACCATGTTCAGCAGAGTTAACCACTCATCAAAAATGTCCCACAATGCATGGATTTGAGGAAGAAGTGCACCAAACGGGTGAGGATTTCTTAAATGAAGCTAAAGTAAAACAGCAGGAATCCCCCAAAAATATAATTTAATTCCTTAGGGTCACTGCTAATCACACAAAGGCATGTGTCATAACCACTGTGCCATCACCACCCCACCTTCATGTTGATATCCATCAACTAGGGCTGCACGATATGAGGAAAATATCTAATTGCGATTATTTTGACTGATATTGCGATTTGATTCACAAAATTGGAGGGAATGATCATTTCTGTGTGTAAACCAAGAATACCTGGGGATGCGATGGGGAACATTATTTGCATCAGCTAGAGAAAGACCTTTTTAATTCAACCAAGGACTCCTGCCACTGCATTTACTTCTTCAAATTATGGAGTAATCCCCAGAGTGAACACATTTTGGGCTACAGACACAGTTAGATAGTGTTAGACAGAGAGAGAGGTAACATAATAAGATAATAAACTTCTTGTCTGCCTTTTTTAAGTTTTCAAACTTAGGCAACAGTAAACGCTTATCAGTCTCTTCTCCTCAGTTGTGGACAGCAGCATGTGAACACGCTCCTCACACACTTCCTTTCTGGGCTTCTTACCCAGGCTGCTGCTCTCTTTGTGCGGAGTGTGAGTCATCACCTCTCCCCCTTCCACCCACAAAATCACCACTGAACACATTCTGCCAGTATCACATATGTTACAGCACAGTGGGTGGGTGAAATTAGGTCGAGGTTTTTTTTTTTTTTTCCTGGAAGGAGTTGTGCTATCTGTTTTCCTTTTGTAGAAAGAATAATAAATACACATTAACTATTTGTGTCTCATGTGAATGAATGCTTTTTAAAGCTCTGCTTTTGGATCAAAATAATGCAAATTTGCAAAACAGCAAGTGTTATATCCTCATAGCACCTTGAAGTGTGTTTTTTTTGGACAGAAATGACTGCAGAATCTGACTGCCAAATCATAAATCATAGTAAGAAAGCGATTTATTGCCACAGGGTTATGGGGCCTTGTTAAATGCAGAAAATGAAGTTGTTGACACCCCAAAACTTCCCTGGGGGAGGACACCGAACCCCCCCACTATGATATGTCCCCCCTTCCCCAAAGGCAGATTCTGGGCCATATATAGGCCAGTATACAGTACAGTATACCCACTACAATACATTAGACTACACCACTGATCCTTAGACCTACTTAGGCTAGGCACTGTTGTATTTAGTTTTATGCATATGGTTTTTATGATTTCCCTTTATAATTAGGAAAGGATAATATTTTGCTTATCTTTTGTTGTATGTTATTTATTACGGTGTCTTTGGTGTACTGCTGTACCAACTTGTTGCCTTTTGTGTTAGGTAGATTTCTGGAGGGGAGAGGCGCTTTTCCTCATTGCCAGGGAGACTCCTGTCCTGCCACTGGGTCAGACCGCATAACTGCAGCTGCATTCCAGAATAAAACAGAGGCCACTCACTCAGTTTGGAGCACACACACAGAAACACACAAACAAAGAAACACACATCCAGGAGTAGTGAAGGACATGCTTCTCCTCCTGCCCCCAGTAGTCTCGCATTGCCAGACCCATCGCCCCAGACGTTGTCTGGAGCACACACAGAAACACACAGGAGTAGTGAAGAAAGTGTCCTGCCAGCTTCTCCTGTCCTCTGAGTTTTTTTTCGGTCAGAGGTTTATCTGACCGACTAGAGAGATGTCTGAAAGACTTTAACATCTCAGCCCCATCTCCATGCCTACACACACTTTTTCACTCCTAAATAAAGATAAAACAGGACCGAAGGGCTCGTCTTGATTCATTGCCTGTACAGTTTATAGAATGCATCAGGCCACACCGTGACCAAACAACGTTCACACCTGGCATTAACATCTGTCCTGAGTGGACAGCTCTAAGTATGTGTCTTCTACACCTGGCATTAGAATGTGTCTCCACATGTGTCTTGACTGACCATTTGTGATCAGATACACTTCCCCTTGCTCTATATATGCAAAGAAACACATGTCACATGGCAGACCATGTTCATCAGAGTTAACCACTCATCAAAAATGTCCCACAATGCATGGATTTGTGGAAGAAGTGCACCAAATGGGTGAGGATTTGGCCGTCTTAAATGAAGCTACAGTAAAACAGCAAGAATCCCTAAAAATATAATTGAATTCCTTAGCGTCAGTGCTAATCTTCCATTGGCAACATGCAATGTGTGGAGACAAACTATTTGACTTTACTGTCACTGAGCGGGCAAATTCATTTGAAATCATCTCAAAGTCTGATGGAGATACAGGAACGATGATCAAACTCTGTGCATGTGTCACTAGCATAATGCAAATGAATATTAAACAGAATATTGAAACTAAACTAAAGATGGAAACATGTAAGTGTTTGGTGCATTTGGTGTCATGTCAACAGCCCAGAATAAATCAGATGAAAAATGAGATGGAAAATCTTTCTTTCTGGGTTCAGCTTTATTGTGATTCTGAGATTGTGAAGATCGCAAAATGAAATGCACTTGCAGCTACACACAGAAAAAGGCTAAAATATTTTAAATCAGGAGAACAGACATAAGAGATGATATGTGGAAAACACAGTGGCTAGTGTCGGGTGGTCAATTAGAGATTAATAGAGAATAAATTGTACACAGGTATTATTTTAAAAACATGGGACTCATGGAAGACATTTGTTATTGGAGATGTTAAAAACCTGGAGCAAACGTAGTTTTGTCAACTATAGAGGATTTTTTTTTGTTTCTCCCTTTTTGGAAACAAGTAATTAGAAGTAGTGGAAAGTAGCTAAACCATCATCATAAACCAGGACCTGCAGCTGTGTGCTGGGTGATATTGCCAAAATCTTCTATCCCAAGGTTAGTTCATATTTTCATAACGACATAGCATGTTTAATAAATAAAATTATGACTTTATAAATAAATAGTCTATATGGATTACAATGGATAAAATGTTCTCTCCCCCTCAATAGAACCTTCAACTTGGATGTCTTTAGACCTTGGACTCTGCATGAGCATTATTTGACGGGGAGCCCCCGTTGGCATGAGGACGAGGAAGAGGAGGAGGAGGAGGCACATCTGAATATTGTCTTCCGCTGGGCATGGGTCTAAATGAGGAGCAGCGGGACTTCAGACACCTGGCCCTGCCAAGCAGAAAAAATGAAGGGGCCACAATCACAAAAACCACAACTGCTGTTATGATGACAACAGCCATAGTTCCCATTTCTTCTTTCTCTTCTGTCACGTTCTGTGTTGTCTACAATCGGGAGAATGAGATGAAAGAAGATCTAGGTTAGACTTCAGTTTAAGATAAATTGTTGCATTATATCAAAATATGCATGATTTACCACAATGTGTGCATGTTGCTAGAGGTTGCACGTATCCTGGCGGCAGTGTTGGAAAGTTAAAAAGTACAATAAGTACTGTTTAAATACAATTTTGAGGGTAGTTAAAGCTTTACTCCACTACCCCTCAAGTGGAAAATAGGCTGGTGTACATTTTACTCCATAACATTTAACAGACAGCTTAAGTTACATTGTAGATTTATATTAACACAAAATAAAGTGAACAAATGATTTTTGATGTAATGTGAATGATTTAGATTTTTACTTTTTTGATCCCAGAGGAAAATGAACAAGCTACTCGCAGAATGTAGTAATTTAAACAAGTTCCACATTATTAAAGGAACACACCGACTTATTGGGAATTTAGCTTAGTCAGACAGCGATACAGCACGCACGGAGATGAGAAGGGTTAAGCTAAATTCCCAATAAATCGGTGTGTTCCTTTAACTGGTTCCAGTAATCCTACAGCACGCACGGAGATGAGAAGGGTTACGGTGAATAAGCTAAATTCCCAATAAATCAGCGTGTTCCTTTAAAGTGAACACATTGCTGCACTAATAAGCTTTATATTATCTAATAAAGATTATTAAAGTCACAATAATTAATGGATCAGTAGTTGTCAACTATTTAATTAATTCCCAAGCATTTTGATGATCCATTAATCAGGTTGAGTCATTTTTTAGAAAAACAGTAAAACTCTGATGTCAGCATGTTAAATCTAGTTTCTTCTCTCCTCTGTAAACTGCACATCTTTGAGTTGGGGACAAAACAAGACATTTGAAGACGGTTTCTTGGGCTTTTTGGGAATACTGATCCACATTTTTCACCATTTTCTGACATTTCAATGACCAAAAAACTAATCCATTAATCGAGACAATAAACAACAGATTATTAATCGTTCAATGCAGCCCTGAATATTATTCTGAAATGAGCCATTCTGCGGGTGATGACCTCAAACCATTTAGCTGATTCAGGCACATAGCATCCAGAGAAAAGTTGGATATATTTAGTTCATAAAGAGCTTTATTTTTTCACTGCGCATTGTTTGTGTAAATGTAGGCCCTATGTTACATTGGTGTTTGCGGTCTATAAGAAATATGATAATTACGCTATATTTATAGGTTCAAATCATTCAATCAACTTTCATCCGTAACCACATTGATTGCACAATAGGAGTTTTAGCTTAGCTTTGTTATTAAAGCTGACATGAATCGCGAGGCAAATAAATCCGCACAGAAAGGGAGATTCCCTTCAAAATAAACTCCACAATAATAATAATAATAATAATAATAATAATAATAATATTTCTTCCACCACTGCCTGGGCAATATACTTACAGTCAGAGACGGGCGGCCGGTGGTCTGATCCCGTCTTCTCTCTGCGACCCTCATCCTCACAGCAGCAGGGTCTCCCCGTCCCTCTGGCGCGCCGTTTAGGTGGAAGGAGCAGAAGTAGTCCCCTCCATCCTCCAGCAGAACCGGGTTGAAAATCAGCGCCCAGTTTCCTTTCTTGTAGCCATCAGGTGACAGAGAAAGTCTCTTCTTAAATCCTGTCCCGGGTTTGATCTCTCCGGAGGACAGACTCTGCTCCAGCACCATCTCTCCTCCTCTACTCCACTTTATAGAGTCCACATGTCCGCCTGTAATGTAGTTACATGGAAGTGTGGCGTTACCCCCCTCAGTGGCTGAGACTTCAGATGCTCGAACAACATCCAGCTGGAACCGTTGTTCTTGACCGCCGCATTTTATCTCATACAGTCCTTTATCTGTGTATTCTGTGCGATTGAAGGCAAGTACCGCGCTTTCCTTTATTCTGTCTTTGTAGACCTCGGTCGGTTTCCAAATCTCTTCCTCACGATCAGCCACCAGCTGGGTGATGTGCTGTCCGACCCGGTGAAGTTCGCCCCGGGCACCTGTCGGACAGTTTGCAGAGACTATAAACGTAAACGGGTCTCCTAAAATCACCGTCGAACATTCTCCACATTGAAGGATGAGAGAATAAATGAAGATAATAAACGACAAGACGGGTGGAAGCCGTGCCATTTTGAGTTTGGACCTTTCGTGTGTGCGGTTTTTGGAACTGTCGTCTCCGCTATATGGCTGCGCTCAGTCACTCACTCATCTCATAAACTCCGCCTCCCTCCGCCAGAAGGAAGTTTTCTCACTCTGCGCCTCTTTTACTGTCTATGTGCGCCTCCCTGAGTCTTCAGCAGTCATGTCCTGCAGATAGCCATAGATGTCCTCTCTGATTACATAGTTGAACTTGTTAATGTTTTAGCTTATAGCGTTTTTTTTTTTTTGTGGCTCCCAACATAGGCTACTTTATTACCCACGACCAAAACACTGTTAACACATAAGGATCTTATATTGCTCCTCATAACGACTGAAGACAAAAAAAATCTAACCCAAAGTCAAATTATCATGGACGTTATCTGACATTAAGCGTTTTTGCTTCATTAGAGCCTATTGTAAGAATTGACAGAACAGCTAGGTGAAAAGGGGAGAGAGAGAGAGAGAGAGAGAGAGAGAGAGAGAGAGAGAGAGAGAGAGAGAGAGAGAGAACACGCCGTAGGCCTAAGGTGTCACGCCGTACGGTGTCCGGGCTCTCAGCTCTGGCTCCTTTCAGGAGAAAAGAACAGCAGCTATGAACAGCCTGAGATCAGGGAAGTGCTCCTCTACTGGGCAGGCTTGCCTAGTCAGTCATTTTCTGACTCTGGTGGAGCGTCTTTGGCACAGAATCCATGAATTTTCTCTTCTGCGCAATTTTTAGTACTTCATCATCATATTTTCCTCGGATAGACGCCAATGAGAAGAAAAAGGTTAATGTGAGATAACTTCTATAATCAGTTTAGTTTTTTGACAGGCTTAAGTGTTCATGAAAAGATATGGCCATGGAAAAAATTTGGTGATCGTTGTTTTCCGACCTATTGGCCACGTTAAGCTTGTTCACGTTAAACGTTTTAGAATGTCCCCTTTATTATCGAGGCGTGTGTGTTCGTGTTTACCGCTGTCCCTTTCCTAAGGTTCTGAAATGCAAACATTTTTTGACTATTTTTTTTTGTAAAGGGCGTGCGCCCGTCGCACCCACAGAGGAAAACATAAATCGGCGCCTATGGACCGGAGTAGGCCTACAATTCAATTCAATTCAATTTTATTTATAGTATCAAATCATAACAAAAGTTATCTCGAGACACTTTACAGATAGAGTAGGTCTAGACCACACTCTATAAATTCCAAAACCCCAACAATTACAGTAATTCCCTCAAGAGCAAGCATTAGCAGTGGCTATTGCGACAGTGGCAAGGAAAAACTCCCTTTTAGGAAGAAACCTCAGCAGACCCAGACTCTTGGTAGGCGGTGTCTGACGGGCCGGTACAGAGATTTAAAAAAAAAAAAGATAATTTTAAAGTCATACATATAATAAAGTAAACATTTAAATAGCCTACATTTAGCATGACAAATAAATGGCTAAGATTACAAAATATCCTTGGCAAAAGGATATACAAGCATCTTATGTAAAACAGTCGCACTTAAAAATAAAAAGCAAAATATGATTCTTTATTTTAAATAAATGTATAGATGATCCATTGTTGGCTTCAAGAAAATTATCCTATTTTGTAGCCTATATTTTAATATCCTTAGCTACAGTATAAAATAAAGAACTTCATGTCAGAAAAGTAAACTAGTTCTCTCTCGTGAATACATAGGCCTAGTTGTATTTTGTAGGCCTATTTGCGTTATTTGAAATACAGAAGTTATGAGTCAGACTGATAGAGCACGCCACGCAGCAAGTGGATTTGATTTGTTACCAATCTCACAGTCGGATCATAGTGTCTGAAAATGTGGTTATGAAACAAAAGATGATTCCATTCGGGCTTTATGAAGTGCTGAATGTCTGATTTTACGAAATGCTTGTCTAGCCTCAGAATAGTGTTACTGACAATTAGAAGTAGGCCGAAGGGTAGCCTGCTCATGTGGATAAAATCCCGAAATGCCGCTACTCGGTATTGGTGAGTAACGGCCCGTTTGCCATAGGCCTACGTAAAACCATGGAAATAAAATGGATAGAAAGGCCAATTCTATTCAACTTGCCTAAACGTAGCAGAATGGTAAGAGCTGCAGCCATTTTTGTAAACGTTGCTATTTAATTTCTATGTGTAAAACCCTGCACTATGGTAGGCCTATTGTTGTTTTTTTAAATCATTATCGTATATTAGGCTATATAACGGCTGTAGGCCTATACATACACACGCCTATTACACGTGTAGGCCTTCATCTGAGATGATTAGCCAATTAAACACTTTGATTGACACAAATCCTTTCCACTTTCTAAAATGGGAGGATTTTTCTGCATTGAGTATGGGTAGCCTACTTTTACTTTTAAATACAGTTTCCTGATGACTTACATACTTTTACTTAAGTAGCCTAACATTTCACTGAAGGACTTTTACTTGTAACAGAGTATGTTTTACAGTGTGGTATAGTAGCCTACTTTTACGGAAGTAAAGGACCTGAGTACTTGCTCCACCACTGCTCACAACTCTACAGAGAAGAGTTGTGAGGTGTGTCCCTCCCAGTACATTAGGCTATACTGGTCTAATTCTGCCATCTACTGTTCAGATCAGGCTGTTGCAAGAAATCAAGAACTCAAGATTATTGCAGCACTTTATCTTAGTTTGAGCTTCCTTATACTGGCTCCCAGTATGTTTAAGAAAGTATGTTAGTATCTTATTGATTAGGCTACTTTGAAAGCTCTCGGCTGGTACAAATATTACAAGTAAACTTCCACTATACATCAGTAATGGTTGCTCTGAGCAAACTGACTTTTCCCTTTTTATTGGTGTTCCAAGTCCACTTTGTAACCTTATTTATATATAAGCACCAGTGAGTCTGTTATTGTTTTGAGGTGGATCCTGTACAAATAATATGTAGCCTACTTACCACTAGTTATGTATCTAGGCTATGTATTTAAGACTATAAATTAATTTAGTTAATCTTAAGTTATTATGCTATTATGCAATATGACATTATCAATCAGCCTACATCATCAGAAAAGCAACCATCCATTGGGCTAGAGTGCTGTCAATCTGACAATTTGTGATTTCCATTGGTCACTGGGCTGCCTGTTCTGTCAGTCTTCCCAGCCCTTGTTACATGACCAATTAATGTTTCCATGATGACTACCACTATCAACAAAACTCTGATACCATGGAAACAGTAAAACCAGTGGCAAACCAGCCTAAATAAAATGTGTTTTGTATTTGTATACACACTTTCTTAAAAATGAAAACAAGTGAAATGACAGTGATATTGTATTGCAGAATCACATTGTGTGCTATCCTTTCCAATATTTCCAATATTTCTAAGCACATTTTCTGTCAGGAATAGACCCTGGATATTAGTACTCTAACTAAGGCCTAAGCAAATTGAAAACTTCTTCCACCTCTGGTCATTTGGTATTCAGATCCTGGACTCAGCCAGGAAATCCTGGACTCATCCAGAATAAACTTTAAGAAAAGACCAAGAATTAATATGTGCAGCTTCCCTGCTTTCCTGCTGTGGGAACCGGGGACTAAAACATATCAACCAGCCATGACAAACATCCGAAATTAAAATGAATTTAGCCTACCTGTCAAGTCCAGGGACGGTGTCGGTCTAGCGCACGGATGGATATCACCTTCCCCGTCATCGATCGCTCATTGATAAGATACGACAAGTTACAGACCTGACTCTCACTGAGCCTTGGTCACACGACGCTCTATGGATAATAATTAAAAAAGGCTACGTGTAATCCACAAGAAGTTGAAAACTGACCAGCAGTCTTCCTCAACCCTTTCTCTTAGGGAGGGAGCGCCTCTTGGACAAGTTAGTTGGCATGGCGACAACAGGAGGAACCGGATTGTGATCATTTCCTGTTTACTTTAGACAGTGTAAAGAAGAGTAGCCTACGATAATAATCCTGTTCCAAGTGAATGCACGATGTGTGTACTAGGCCAGTTATTATGGTTTAGCTTTTTTTTTTATTTGTTAAATATTCTCTCTTCAACAAATCTGAGGCCATAAATTGTCATGTAATCTGTTCACTAAAACAGCAAGTTGTAGATAAGACCATTGGTGCTTATCAGTATTTTTCTTTTTCAATAGGCCAGTCTGACTGCGCACACACGCACACACAAATGTAAATATTGATATAAATAAATATGAATATTCCATACCATTCGTCCCCTTTCATCCGCCTAACACGCACACACACACACACACACACACACACACACATACAGAGCCCTTCGGTTCCCTCAGCACACACACACACACACACACACACACACACACACACACACACACACACACACTAAGATGCAGTGAGCCAGGCCTACGTGATCCTTGAGAATGTGAACAGCATTATAATCATAGATTGTTCTATATCTATGATTATAATCGAATCGATTACACACTTAGGCTACGTCATGGATGTATTCACACACCCATTCTTCTGTTAATCACGTGGTACTAAAATCGAAAGCAAACTCACGTTCACCTTGAATGACTTGTAGGGGTGGGAGCGAGGGCTGCTGTGTCGAGCCGACACTGATTCATTTTCACACCGCCTGGATTCAGAAGGAAGGATTCTTTTTGGATTTTTTTATTGGATTTGTTTTACTATGATGGGTGGTCGCGTGTTCCTGGTCGTCGCCGTCCTGCTGTCCTGTTGCGCAGGTAACGTTACGCATGACAAATTTAATGTTTGTATCTTGATTGCTTAACGTTGCATCGCTATACTATACGGTTCAGAATGAGTGTAGTTATAAAAGCTGTTATAAAGCCACTTGTATCTAAAACGATCTTCGCAAAAAGCGGTGGAGGAAAACCGGAAGTTGACTAAATAGCTTTGTAGTCGTGTGTTTGTTTGTGATCACTGTCTTTATAAAATGATGTCCCCTTTTATATCACACAGCTACAGTGGAGGAAAAGTACTCACATATTTGGTATAAATAGCCGAACAGTCCTGCATTCAACATGATTACTTACAATTTTTTTGATTGGTAAAACAAAGTTGGCACAACTGGAGTCACATGTGCAAAACTCTTAACCACAGTCTACATTACCAACAGTCACCTGAGCTAAACAGTTCACATCAGCTACAATACTCATTCAAAGCAACACAACTCTTAACACACGTCTCAAAACACTGAGATAACACACACACACACACACACTCAGGACACACCGAGAGGAAAAACACTAGCATCAAACACCAATAGGCCTACAGCAAATACTAACTTTCTTATCTTTACAGTTTGAACAATTTAAGTGACTTGCCAATACTCAACAGTTTATTTAAGGAAAAGATATAGATTGTAGGTAACACTAAGGTACACAAAAAATAGGTAGTTAATGATTAGTTACTGTTTTCAAAAGGGCAGTTACCCTTTTTCAGAAGGGTAACGAATGGTTAGTTACCCTTTTTCAAAAGGGTAGTTACCCTTTTGTAACCACTATTGTAAAGATTTAGTGTTTTTCACTTTTTTTTTATAGCTGTGTACATAACCTCAGACATCTTACCTGGACATACAGTGGTACAGTGTATAATTGTTTGATTCTTATTTGGTGTTTGTATACAAGAAAAGTCTTTCTGAGCTTTCTCTTTAAAAATACCGTATATGTTCACTAACTAGTCTAAAACAAGACACCTGTTTAGGCTTTCAGCTAAAATTGCAATCAGCAGTGTTTGATAGGCACCAGACTGAAATCTATTCTGTTTTGAATGCGTGGTTAACAGTTTTGACAGCAGTGTGTTAGCATTTGAACAAAGTGCTGTAAATCTACAGTGTTGTGCACGTTGTGGTTAAAGTCATGGGATAAGTGTGTAGAGTTTTGAAAAACTGTGTTCAAGCAAAGAAAAAAGAACTAGAGTTTGTTCCACATGAACTGCTGCTGTGCAGACTGTAGTTAGAGTTTGGCACATGTTACTCCAGTTGTGCCCACTGTCGTTTAGCAATCGGAAAAAAACTGTAAATGTAAAAGTACAAAAGTATCAGCATCCAAATATAGAGTAAAAGTATTATGCAGAGTAATTATATCCCTGAATTAGAGAGAGGCTATAATGTGTTCATCACGTTAATGTTGTAGCAGGTGAAGGTGGAGCTCATTTTAATGACTTTATACTTAATGCTGGGTAGTTTGAGTTCACACCCTGGAAATCAAATGAATAAAGTTTGATATAAATCTATAATAATAAATCAAAATGTATTGGTTGTTTATATTTTGTATCATTAAACAAAATCTGCAAAGTAACTCAAGTTTTCAAATAAATGTAGTGAAGTAACTACAATATTTGCCTCTGAAAGGTAGTGGAGTAGAAGTATAAAGTTGCAGAAAATGGAAATACTGGAGTATGGTACAAGTATTCCCTTAGAATGTTACCTAAGTACAGTACTTGAGTATATGTAGCCTAGGCTACTTTACTTTCCACCACTGCACAGCAATTACAGCAACTACAGTATTTACCTGTAAGGATCAACCGTGGCTACCTACATGGCTAAACTATATCTAAGATGTGTGCATGTTTTAATTTTTTTTAAATTAAGTCAATATATATACTCAAATTTAGATTGCGATTGATTTTCGATATGGCTCCTAACGATCACATAAACAATGTAATTGAGAAAAACTATTATTTTGCATATTACCCTTTGCAAGTTAAACTCTTATTTTGTCTCGTGTTCTGAATGCCACGTGCACTTTAGCCCCTCCCCAAGGCTAAACTCACCCAGCCAACATTTGAGTATATTTTTTATATTCACAAAAAGGAAGAAGAATTAGGACCAAGACCAACTACAGCGTCTAGTAGTTGACTACACCCTGAGGAAGGCTCGAGCCGACACGTGCTGGTGTATTTTTTTAATGTCTTACCCTATTTATTAAAGGCCTTTTTTTAATCACTTTTTGTAATCAACCTTGAGTGCCTGGACAGTATTTTTTTTCCAAGACTTTCTTGGTCATAATTCTTCCTTTTTGTGAATTGTATTCCCTTCCATGAGCACCGGTGGTTAAAAGAATACCAGCAGCGCTCCTGCCACTTCTTTCTACTTTTTATATTATTTAATTTAAGGTCTTAACTGTTTCACTGTTTTTTTTAAGTTCAGTAAATGCAACATCTTCCCCGAAGACGATGAGTAATCGTGATAAATAATTGTGGTTTAAACATTGACCAAAGTAACCGTGATTATGATTTACGTATATATATACGTATAATGTTTAGAAGGTTTACCTTCTCAGTTTAGGGTTTTAAATTTGAGGATGTTGGAAATGTCAGAGGTCTTGCAGGAATTTGGTCAGACACTTAAAGTTTTGGAGGAATGAATATTTCCACCAGATGAAGTTCGCTGGATGAAAAGTCCGGCAAAGTTCTTACAGTCACATCCTGTGGGAAACCTGAAAATCTGAGCCAAAGTTCATTGCCATCCAAACAAGCTGTGTTGAGACATTTGCCTCAAAACTACAAATGTCAACTTCCTTGTGACGCTAGAGGAAAATTCAGTCTGTAGAGTGAGTGAAGTAGAAAAAACACCTTCCATTCAGGTTGCAAAACACTGGAGTTGTTGTGATTACGTCGGTTGACTTCCATTTGATGTCATTTTCAAAGATCTGAATGCCAAAGAGGAATTGAAAGACGACATATTGTGTCTCGTGGTTTTGACATGAATCAGCATGACACTGTTCACAGCCACACTGTTGTGAACTGCAAAACTTTCGTGTCTTTAGAAGTTGTTCTCTGAAAACTTGAAACAACACGGATAGATGAGAACTTTATTGTCATTGTACTTCTGTGCAATACAACATTACAACGAAATTGTAAAAATGAAAATAAAATATCAATGCTATAAAACAAAGTCAAAATGAACAATAGCAGCAAAAACAACTTACATTTTTTACGTTTCATTGTACATTTTCTTACTTTTGTTTTACATTGTGTCTTTTTACTTTTGCACTGTGTTTATTGTTATGCACCAAATTATCACCAAGTCAAATTCCTTGTGTATGCTGACATACTGTACTAGACAATGAAAGGGTTCTGCAAAGGAAAATAAGAACAGCCAGGTTTCGCAAGTCTTTTGTTCCATCAGCAATTAGACGGTTGAATGAGAGGGTGTGTGTGTGTGTGTGTGTGTGTGTGTGTGTGTGTGTGTGTGTGTGTGTGTGTGTGTGTGTGTGTTAATGGATTATAATGCTGTTCACATTCTCAGGGATCATGTAGCGCAGTGTTTCTCAAATGGGGGTACGTGTACCCATAGGGGTACTTTGGAGTACTGCAGGGGGTACGTGAAAATGTTAATTAAAACATATGTCATGCATAATCCCTAAAATAATAATACTACAATAATGAATGAATTAAGTGATTTATTCTTAACATTTGAAATGTAACATTTAAATCTTTTTGTTTAAAAAATGTTGTGAATCTATCACTGCTGGCGCTGTATTATACCTCTTTATATAGACTTTTTTTTTTCTCCCCAAAATGTTTTGGGCTGGTCAGGGGGTACTTGGCTTAAAAAAGCAATTCAAAGGGGGTACAATATTGAAAAAAATTTGAGAAACACTGATGTAGCTGACTGCACATCCTAGTATGAGTGTGTGTGTGTGTGTATGCTGAGGGAACCTGGAAGGGCGCTGTGTATGTGTGTGTGCATGCGTGCACACACACTGTGTCTGTGTGAGTGTATGTCAGAGTGAGGGTGTTTGAAAATGCTCTCCCTGTACTCCCGGTGCTCTTGCAAAGGTTCAGTTGGCGTCTCCACAGAGGCTGGCTTTTGCTTGTTTCTTGGGTTGATTTAGAAAAAATAACTAATTGTTGGCTGTTTAGGCTCGTCACTTTCTCCGCTCCTCTTCGATGTTTTCTACCGCCAGTTACTACGAAGAAGCTTGCTACAGTTATGCTACATTATTGAGACCATGGAATGTTAATGTACGTTACTCAGCAACAGGTGAGTAACATGTTCATGTTTTTTTTTTTCATTGCTAGGAAAAGCCTCGACAGATGGTCGGAAGATCTGGACCTCTGCTGGCCAATCGGTCATTCTGCCCTGCAACATCAGTGTCAGTGTCAACGACGACGTCCCATCAGTAGAGTGGTCCAAGGAAGATCCGAAACCCAACATCGCCTTCCTGTATCGGGACGGCTGTGAGACCTTCTCGGAGAAGAATCCGGTCTTCGATTACAGGACAAACCTCATCATGGGCGAACTGAAAAACGGAAACCTCTCGCTCAGGATTTCCAACGTGCAGCTGTCCGATGCGGGGAAATACACATGCAAGACCATCCGGGGACGGCCCCAGGAGATCGTTACAGTAGAGCTCTCCGTAGGTAAGCTAGGGGTGACCCCCCGAATAGTCGATGCTTGGCCAATCTCAGTCGAATCTTTGCAGAGGCGATAGGAAATGAGGATTGTGCCATAATTTTGGCTATATGGGGGTGGTCAATGACTGATTTTACATACTGTAGAACTATCTGTTTTCTCCCAATAAGTTAAAGCTTTAGTGCGTAACTTTTTTTTATATTTATGAACGTTACATTCAAGCCATTGCCAAGTGAGTTTAAACAAATCTAATTAAGACGATCAACTCCACCAACTCTTTTTGTATTTCTCAGTATGGCTATGTTCAGAAACTGGTGAAGACTTGACAAATCTAATTTGACTATGTAAATTCTTAGTCGGGGACATAGGCAAACTGTCAATCTGGCAGTTCCGGCGAATGCCAGAAGGGCAAATGCACTTTTGGGCTGCTGGGGAAAGAGAAAAAAATGCGGCAACACTGGTGTTTCACACCAGTTTGAAAAAATATATACAAGACTGTACGGCTGCAGCCTGGAGCCTCCCGTCTGGTGCCGTCTGGCTTCTACTTTTCAAAACAAAAGCTTGAGTCTGGTCCACAGTGTCTTTGTAATTTGGTGTTTTGGGTATTAAAGAATGTATAATATATTTTAAATGTGCAAGCATTTCAATCTTTCATCTGTTCTAAGATGGTGCAATGGTAGTTCATTTGAAAGTTTTATGAATTGCTTCAGTGTGTGTATTATTTTATAAGGAAAGCCTGTAAGTGAACCTCATGCTGCTGGTGCCATAATCTCATGTGAGCCTGGATTTTTTATAAATTATAAAGCACATAACATCCCCAAATGAAATTGGGACGGTAAGGGACAGAATTGCCATGGCCGAATTTTTGTCCCAGTCTTCCTCTGGTCTGGGACACCCCTAGGGTGAGCTATCCCATTGCATTATAGTCTCCTAGCATTAGCTTGTTTCCGTTATGGAGGAAGGTTTTGCCTTGGAGTGCTGCACAGGCCTCATTGCTACAGATCCTGGTCAGGTGTGATACGTACGTTTGAATGGTTTATCATTAAACGTGTTGATTTCTGCCGCCAGGGGTCTTTTATATCAAAACAACACAAGACGCAGTTTGTTGACTTAGTAAAGCTATCGTGGGATCATGGCAGTTGTTTTCTTCAACCCGGTGTTTCCTCTATGTTTACTTGACGGTGACGGGCCCCCCACGGAAACATTTCTGCCCCCCCACGGTATCAGAAATAGGGCCGCATTGTTAGAGTGCATGTCGGAGAATAGCGCGGTCACTCGGCAGAAAAAGGGGGAATGAAAAAAGAGACGCTGTGAGTATGATAAGCCAGTTGGGATTGTGTGTGTATGTCCTTGAGAACTGTAAGTCGTATAACTTATGTTGTCAGTTCATTTAAGCCTGGTCTTGCAAAATTAAATTAAGATAACTGGTAATTTTCGTTATTTGTATTCTTCACCTGCTAGCTGAATTGCACGTGGCTGTTGATTCGATATAATAGCGATTGCTCACGTTTGTATTTTAGGTGCATTATTTACATGCTGAAGTAGTTACACTGCATTAAGATAATGTAATTAATAGTGGGTTTATTGTTATTTGCTACAGAACGCTTAGCCTATATGTCAAGATCAAAGTTGGCCTATATGCTAACTCTGAAAATACAGTTCAATGACAACTGAAAATATGCCTCATTGTGTGTGTGAAGAGGTGAATAAATATACAGTATTTGTTTGTGTTGCAGCGTAGTGTCCGTTCCGTGTAATGGGGGGGGGAGGTTCGGACCTGCCCCCACTGCTACACTGTCAACCACTGTTGGCGTCAGCAGTCAGCTTCTCCTGGTTAGGATTCCTTCAGTTTTTATTGGAAATAAGTTTGCTTAGCTGGTTTCTCTGATAACTTCAGATCCAGATGTCTCATGACTAAAATCTAAAAGGTTGAAATATAGAGTTAAAAAACGACCAAGATAGGTGACCATATTACCGTACATAAGTGATAACTCAAAATATAGAATAATAGATGTGTGATGTATAGAATAACTAATATGGACTACAGTGTAGTCCATATTAGACATTTTAATGCAGAAAAGTGACACATCTTTTAAAGAAATGGGTAGAGATTTTGGGAAATAATCGGTCTCTTGCTGGGAGTTATATGAAGAATATCAATACCACTCTGATAATTTACCGTATCTGTTTAATACAAAGCTACAGTATATCATAAAGACAGCAGCCTTGTTCCATGTAAAGGTAGCCAAATCTTCCAACCAGCCCCTCTATACCTCTTTAATTAACACATCATATCTTGTTTGTTTAAGGTGTTAAAAAAAAAGATTCTTTTGTCCCAGTCCATCCCTGTTGTCTAGATTGATAATTAATATGATTTTGACAGAAATGTTGAAACTACACCTTGTATAATTCTTCTTTTTGTAGGGTCAGCCTCTGAGCCAAAACTCTCCGTAGTTTCAGCTGCGGACGATGGAGTGACTCTGCAGTGTGAAATCTGTAACTGCTGGTTCTCGACGCCTGAGATAATGCTTCTTGATGTTCAAGGAAAAGTCATCCGTGCCGAAGACACAAAGACTCATCTCGATTCCAGAATGGGATGTTACAACGCCACGAGGAGAGCGACTGTGCAGACTGGCAACAGGTTCTATATTCGTTTTATACGCGCGTATGTTCTATAATAGATGTATGAAAGGTTGTCATGTACTTTACTTTCCTCACGTAACACAGTGAGACTGAAATACAGTCTGCTCATCGCTCCACTGACCGGATGGTTTCATCTGCTGCCATTTTTCCTGCACAGACCTCGACATGTATTAACTAAAAACAAACTAAACGTATCTTTGCATCTCAGGGTCACCTGCAGAGTTCACCAGCCTGAGATAAATGAGACGAGGGTCACAGAGATTAACCTACCAGGTACGCCGGAGCTTTAACAATCCACCTGTATGGCATGAATGCTTTTCCTAATACTATCATTTTTCTCTAGTTTTGGCTCTGTGTTTTACAGAAAGAAATGTCTTGTCCTAATCTGAGATGATAGGAGAATAATAGGATGATGGCATGATAAGATAATGAGGACGGCTGTATATAAGCCTCCAAAAAGGGTGGTTCCTTCAATGAAGGAGAGTCTCATGTCATTAAACTGCAGCCACGTTTCCTTCACTTGCTTCCTTTCCTCGCGTAGTCCGTCCCACAGAGGAAGCATGGGAGAGACGCGAGGAAATCATGCAAGGAGAGAGGAAATGAAAATTTTTTTTTTTAGAGGGATGAGAAGTCCTTTCCTCTGAAGCGTCACATGAATTTCATCAGCTGTTTGGGCGGCGTTAGCAGCGGCTTTCAGCTGCACGGCTTCCGGGAAGGCTGCTCTCTGTATCCTCGCTCATAGCTCCTCAGAGATCCCTCCTCCATCCTCGCTCATAGCTCCTCAGAGATCCCTCCTCCATCCTCGCTCCACAGGGCAGGATAAGAGCGGCCTGTATGAAGGAGGGCCAGAACGACTTCTGGTTCAAGCGAGGAGATATATCTGAGATTCAGCCTATAATTTTATCTTCAACTCCTCATATGTGGTCAGGGGACCTCTGTTTGGGGAATTATAACACTTTATTTTCATTTCAGATGAATGCATCGGATCTTGCACTCAAAACACCATCATCGCTGTTGCAGTTACCATGATCCTATCATGTGCATTAAGCTTATTAACTGCCCTCCTATGCAAGAAATGTGGCCACTCTGGTAAGTCGGTAACACTTTGTTTGTTGAGAGGAGATAAGACGTGTTTTTGTCTGTAGCTGCTAAATCCCAAAATTCACCCCCAGCTTCTTCGGCCAAGTACTTCCAAGACACAGCTATGTGTACAGTATGTGTGATTATAGCTGCTTGTGGATGTATATTTGTACCACTCGGGGGCGCCAAAGCTGTTTTTCTTAGCTTCTGGTGATTAACCAACGGCAGCTGATTGACAATAAAAGCCTTTACAGCAAGTAAAAGGTGGTGACGTAGAGCTTTTAATTTGCACCAAACACAGTCAGACTTGAGTTTAATTCAAACAGATGGACAGTATTTTTAAACAGCATATCAGGAAACACTTTATTTCTCATATTTCTATTCTGTTTGATCATTTATAGCAACAGTAGTAACAAAACGGAAATGTCAGTGATAAAGTCATACATGTTTCTTTGTGTTTTCCACACAGTGGGGGGACATGAAATGCATAAAAGTCCAACACACAGCATTGTAGAAGGTCACAACCCGGGTGACCATGGTGACCACGTTGTAAATGCCTCCACTGACCCTGTGATGTCGAACCTTCGTGACAAAGAAGAGATCCGCCGACTGACAGAAGAACTGAATCACCTCAGATCTAAACAATGTGTTGCGTGCCAGCATGGCCAGCCTACAGTCGACAGCAGTCCTTCCAAATCTTCAACAGAGGTCTCCAAACCCGCTAACCCTGACCCAGACCAGTCTCCCCACAGCAACCATCCAAAAGCAGCGACCTCAATCAACGGCAACCGTCCAAAACCTGGCAAAAAAGATTCAAAATGCGTCTCCATACGCATTTCAGCATCCGGCCCCGACGGCAGTCCCGCTCGTCTGACAGACAGCGCTGCTTCTTCAGCTTTCCCTTCAGATCCAACGCATGTTGGCCGTTCGATGAGCATGTCGGAGCCCCGTCCCCGTCCAAACAGCGCCAAGACCCAACGCAGATACTCCACCTCAGGCCTGTCCAACCGCTTCAGTCCTCTGGAAAACTTATCTGAAGAAGATGCGGAGCCTTTGCTGTAAATGAAAACGGAGCGGATTGAGATCTGATGTTTCCCTCTTTTAGCAAAATCACAAACTAAAACCTGAGGTCAGTGCTGAAAGAAGGAAGTCAGTTCTTTTACATGAGTAAAAGTAGAAATACCACAGTGTTAAAATACTCTACGTTACTACTCTACGTTGCAAGTAAAGGGCCTGCATGCATTCTTTTTACTTAAAGAGCCCCTATTATGCTTTTGGGGATTTTTGCCATCTTTAAGTGCGTTTTTTTGTGTATGTAATAGATGTAAAAAGTAAAAAAAAAACACATTCACTCTAAAGCTTAGATCGGGCCCAAAAAAAATCAAGCCCGACCTTACCCGAGCAGAAATCTGTTACATTCTGTTTAGAATTATCTTAATGAATAATGCCCGATGACCCGGCCCGTGGGATTCGGGCAGATAATCTAAACTCTAATTCACTCCACATGGAGCTTTCTCTCGCACAGACAGCACTTTTTCTCAACTGCCTGAAAACGGCTCATCCGCATTCTGAATTTAGCTAGGTCTTGCAGATCTCCAGAGGTCTGCTATTTAATTACTAAATTCACTTCTTCTTTATGCAAGAAATCAACTATGTAGAGGTCAGATATGGGCCGTTTTATGAAAGTTGCTTTGCTATGGCTAATTGCACATTTTGTCCGACTGTGTGTCGCAGTTCAGCAGGAGCTCAGCAGGCTAACGTGACAGCGGCCGGTGCTGCCTTGCCACCCGTCATGTCCTCATTCATACACCCCGGCTTGCTGTGAGCTAAATGGATCTCCGTCACGACCAGAAGCCTGCGGCGCTCCATACCCGCGCAAAGTCACCAATTCTGGGTTACTGGACTACTAAATGCCAAGGCCCTGACGGAGCTCCAGGGCCTGCAGCTAGCTGCGATCTTTACCCATAGGATTGAAGGGACACCAGCAGCTAACGAAACCCCTCAAATCACAAAAATGCATTAAATTGAAATAAATCGGACACAAGCGTTAGCTCTGTAAGACTTTAGGGTAGCTGTTTTATAAGTGGTGTGACGAAATTCAAACTGTAAATATATTATAGTTATGCCGAAAGTTTAGCTAGCTAGCTAGCTAGCCTTGATCTTTAGCTACCCATGGGATTGAATGGACACTAGCAGCTAACAAAACCCCTCCTATTCACAAAAATGTATTAAATTTAAATCTGACACAAGCATTAGCTTTATATGACCTTAGAGTAGCTGTTATATAAGTGGCGTGACAAAATTCAAACTGTAAATATATTATAATTATGCCGGCAGCCAACAAGCTCCGTGGAGCCCCGAACCCCGGTTGTCCAGTACCTAACCCAGAAATGGTACTGGGTATGGAGCGCAGCGGGGCTGCTGCTGTCTCGTCAGACTGTGTGGACCTCCTGAAATCCGACACGTCTTACCAAATTTGCAATTAGCCATACATTTTCGTAAAACGGCCCATATTTATACATACATACATATACTTTATATAGTTGATTTCTCACATAAAAAAGTCTCAGAAGTGAATTTAGTAACAAAACATTGCAGTGTCTGAAATGTAAGACCTGCTGTCTAGTCTCCAATGTGGTTCGCTCAAACCAGTCAGCGCGCAGCTCATCTAAATATTCATGTTCATACCATATTTGGAAGAAAACCTTTTGTTACAAATAGGGCCATAAACTGTGCCAACCTGCACCACCAAACATAACAAACCACATAACTTCCAGCGTTGCAGCCAATAACCGACAAGAAGGATTTGGGGGTGGGGGTTGGGGGGGGTTAGTGTACGGAAGGGAGGGGGAGGGGATGGCATGAGGAGGATGGAGGGGCGAGCTAGCCTCGTTTTGTTTGACAATACTTTGAACGTCAGAAAGAAGTAAGGTCACCTAACATCAATTAGAGCACCTTTTAAGGGTCTGGCATTGAGTGATGAAAATGGCCCAACTCGAGGGGCGGCACCAAGCATGCATTTGAAAATCTCACTGCACACAATTGGATAACACTACGACCAATCACAACAATACACGGGGTAAAGTATCCAGAGCCCCATACGCTTAGCTACCAGCGGAGCTAACTGGTAAATTAAACTCATCATCGTCATCTGTTTAGCTCGCCTCTGGCCCGCCTATATCAGATACACCGATGTGATTGGTGCAGCTCGACTACAAGGGCATAGTTAATGAGCATCATTACTGATTGCCAGAGTGACTCACTGAGCAAATTCAAATTGTGCTCTCGCGAGAACTCTGGATTTCCAGGGTGGCAGCAATGGGCAGTATGAGAAATATTATAAGTTTTTTGAACATCAAAGCATGTAAACCTACTCTAGTAGACCCCAAGAGTACACATATGACCCTGAAAAGAAGTAGAATAGGGGCTCTTTAATCCTCTTTAAAGTGAGTAGGAGTTTCCTAAAAAACAATGTATAGACTATAACAATATTCCCTCTGAACCATCACTTATGACCCACTTGAAGTGTGTGGTGGTGCTTATTTAGTTTGGGACGTTTGGGATGTTTCTGGGCAACAACCTCTAAAAACCTAGCGCCCAGGTTCCAGACTGTAACCACACACATCCAAGAGCAAGCTATGAAAATGGCGGTGCAGAAAACAAAACAAATGGCTTCTGGTGGGGCCAACTTTTAATGTTGAGTGTTTACAAACCGCAATAAATAAATACTCCTTCTGCTTTTAAAAGGGAGAGTAAGTGGGGTTAATCCAATACACTTTTTGTCAAATTCAGGGAATATCTCCTCACAGTCACCTACCTCTCTGGAAACAAACCGTGAGGAGTGCACGAGCCACACAACATTATACCAGCCAATCAGCAACAGGCAGCAACAGTTGATGGTAGGGGCGGTGGTGGGGGGGGGGGCAGCATGTGAATGTGCCGGCCAGTAGTTATCTGTCCATGAATAAAGTTAAAATATCAACAATCTTTTGATTTCTAATGGATTTCAGCTGAGAGACCAAACTGCCATAGCATTAAAAAAATGGGGGGTTCTTTTAAAACAACAAAGGGATGTGTGAAGCACATTAACATGACTTGTCTGACTTGTCCACAACTGTCTCAGGTGAACGACTCACAGCTGTAAGTTGACTGAGGGTTTGGGTGCATGTTTTCGTTAAAAAAAAAAAGGAAGCATTAGAGATTTTTACAAAATGCTCCGTACCTATAAGCCATTGTCACTTCTTAAACTGTCAGGAGCTGCTCTTTCTGCAGATTTTAGATACAACACATCCTGTGGACCAAAGAAGACTTGACAAGTGAGTGTATAGAAGTGTGTAGAAAATAAAATTAAAATAAAGTCTCTACACCTAAATCGATTCAGGTTTCTGGTCTTCAAACCTTGAACGTTTTTGCTGTTTCTTTATGTAGATACATTTAAGAGAAAAAACATTAATATTGCCTTAATATACATCATTGGTGGTGTGTGTTTTACGTACAAAACCTTTATTTCAAAAATCCTACATACAGTATGTTACAGTACCTTTTGATAGGTGGGTTTGTTTACAGAGGTTCATTTTTATTCTGTGGTAGGAGTATGTATTAATAATGTGTGTAAATAAATTTATATTATGTCAATACTATTTTTGCATGTTTTTAAAGCTTTTGTATAACATTACAAAATAAAGAACTACGCCAGTTTTAATTTTGTGATCACTGTTCGTTGAGGCGGCTTTATTTCCTGTTTGCTTGTGACTCAGCTTGATGCTGATCTGTGAGAATGAGCTGCAAAGTCACGGTGGCATTCTACATGTTGACATATGGATACAAAGGTTCGTCAGCAAAATGTAAGACATGTTCTGTATGGATACTTGGGGTGTTGTACAATACAATGTTGTACAATACAATATATGTTGTACAATACAATACCCCCTCCCCCCCCAACTAATAGATTGCCTGCCTTTCTGTTTATGCAGCATGTTTCGCTTGTCCTTAAAGCAGTTCTCTGAATTCATGCTGGATCTGACTTCTAAGCATATACTTTAATTTCACTTACATGTCACATTTAATTTGTCCTGTGACTTCCACTTTTGATGGTGATTCTGAGAAGGATTATTAGTCTACTGTAGTAACTAAAATGCAACGGTGTAGTTTCCATTGGAGATGGTGGTGGGATTTGTGTCTCCCTCACTTTTATCATTTTGGCTGGTTTTCTTCCCAAAGTCTCTCTGAACATTGTTCTCTTACTAAAATCCACGTGTCTGAAGAGAGGAGTATAAAATATTGAGACACTCCTCTAGAGCTGGGGGATGTAGAGAAAATCAAATATCACAATATTTGTGACCAAATACATTGATATCGATATTGCGGCAATATAGTATTTTATTTATTTTTTTGCTTTCACAAAATATTTACAAAATGAGATTTTAGATAAATAATCATCAATACCGTGTATACGATGACTATGTGGTTAATGGAAAGTAATAGAACAGTCTGGTAAGTTTAGGAAATTACATCACTTTAAAGTAATATAGGCTTTAAAACCAAGAGACAGCAACACTTCTGTCACATATATAGCCTAGGTATTCAAAATTAAAATTTTAGATCTAACTTCTTATATTGATATAATATTGATATATTGCCCAGCCCTACACTGATCTAAATTCCCTTCAGTTATTGCTGTTCACTTAACAGGATCTTTAAGTTTATTCTGAATTCTACAAGAGCCAAGGGATACAATAACTGGGGATGTGGAACCGACGGCTAGATGTAGTTAATAGTCTGGCAGCAGAATTTTGAATCAACTGAGAGCAGTTTAGAGCAGCTTGACTGAGGCACGAGTAGAGGGAATAACAACTATCCAGATGGGAGAAAATAAAGTGTGAATTAATAGTTCAAGTTTGTAGATGACTAGATACATCTGATTTTTGCAATGTTTCTCAGCTGAAGAAAACTGGACTGGGAGTTTAGTAACATGATGGACAAAATGAATTAATTTTAATTTTTTTTTTACGTGACCTTAAAAACTGGTAACTGGTCTTATAAAAGAGGAACAAGAATTTCTGAGAAAGCCGCTTTTCAGAAATTTCTCAGATAGAGACGTATTTAGCTCTCGCTGAAGAAAACAATGACCTTTTACATGACATCAGCATTTTTAAAAAAACTAGTTTCAGTTTGAGACTTTAAACGTACAATTATTGTTCTCAGCAGCAACTTGGTGAGTACAATGTTATTATTACAGATAGAAAAAATGGCCTAAACTACAAAAATAAGATTCAAGTTTTAACAAAAGCAAATTAACCTGTTACAGTTTTTTTTTTTTTTTCAATTGCTAACCCACCAAAATGACACGGCATAGCGCAATTATTTAAACTGAAACACAGAGAGCAAAACCTCTTCTCAAGTCTCCAAAAGTATAAACACATTTTCTGCTTTACACACATTTTGCAATTCAAAATGGCACTTTTTAAATGCACTGAACAAGGTTCTCTTCATAAGACACAACAATCTGACATAAAGTCACATGTTGGCCATTTCAAAACACTGCCATTCAAAATGACACTACATGAGCTGATTGGCCAATATACCGTATGTGCCCCCTGGCCAAACACCTCAATGGTTAATTGTTACCACTTTAATCAGGAAGTAAGCACTATGAAAAGACCACAGGTGAGCACCTTTTTTTCCTTGCCTCTTTTTTTTTCTATATATTTCTTCTGCAATTTTCTTTTTCAGTTTACTGTTTTTTGTGAGCATATTTTTGTTCAGCCCAATGTAAATATATGTGCTATGCATTTATTGCACTGACTTGTTTGATGAAAAATAAAATGAACAGAATGTGTGTGTATCTGCAAATATTTCTTTGTATGTGAACAATCTGAATGATTTTCTACAGTTGGAACTATTTTAGTATTATGGCAATTTCCATATCCATGAGAGTGCTTTTCATTATGCCCAACAGTGTGTAGTTGGTTAGAACACAATCTGGTAATATGATTGAAATGTGTGCCATTTGGTGCAAAAGTTAGATTTTGATAATGCTATATGTTTTGGTTGCAGTGCTTCATTTTGCAGGATATATATGAGGTATTTTGCAGTTTGGGGTGTGTGGTTTTGTGAATTGAAAAGTATTTTTGATGAAATCAGCCTAGTTCTCAAAATTGTTTTTTAGCAATCGGGAAAAAAAACTGTAATGATCATGATGTAAAATATAGAATAGATATGCTGAAACATGCAAAAACAAAAAAAAAACAGTATAGTAAAGTTTCTTTAATTAAGCCACAATGAGCTCATGTTCTGATATGAAACTTTCCAACTTTCTCCAACAGTAGATCCTACTTTTTCCATATTGTTCTCAAACTATATTTCTTTAAAACTCGCCTTTAAAGCTGATTACCGATATCATTTATTTTGTTTCTTGTCCAGCACTGCCCAGGCTGTTGATCATGCCATTATCAATTATCTTACTTGTTTTAGTCTTTGTGTTTTGTCATTTTATTGCATATTGTTGATGTTTTTAGTTTTCTATGTAAAGCATTTTTGAGTATCTTAAAAAGTGCACATTAAAGGCTGCAGTCACAATAAATGTGTGAAAGTGAAGCTCAGTGGTTAAAAAAGGTTAATTGGGAGTAAACATATTAGACTGATGGTAAGAACACGCCCCCTTTGATGCTCTGCAGAATATAAATATCAGACTTCCTCATAACTTAAGCTCAGTTTATATTTGAGAAAGATTGTCTCCTGTGAACTGAAAGACACCAATGTGACTGATATTCGGGAAACTTGAGGGACGGTAAGACTTAAAGATTTTTTTTCACTCTGTTTATGCTTCATTTTGTTCTTCTTTATATCTGTAATTTTAGTGAATACAAATTTGCAGAAAATACAAAACAGAACAGCTGCCTTTTTTTCACTTATAACAAGCCTTTTCTGCTGATTTAATCCAAACACAAATAAAATGCAGTTGACAACAACTGTCCCAACTGTGATTTAGATTATTGCATCTTTAAGCTATATTAATAAGCATATTCTGAAATTCACCCACAGCTAAAGGTACATTTGAACAGACGGATTTTCCAAAGTCCTATATGAATGTAATGCAAAGTGCATTTATGTGGACTAATAGAGTTATTAATGTACACGTTATATTTTACTATATTATCAATACAACTCATGGATGTAGGTACAAAAGTTAGATGTTTTACTTATGTTAAAACTTTACAAAATTTCCATAAAAGAAATATAGTAGCGTTGCGAGATTTCATTTTTTATTTTAATTTTTGTATTTTATTTTCAGTTTTATATTCAAGACACACGTTAACAACAACACACAACATTCAACAGACTAAAACATAATAGAAATAAAATGAATTTAAAATATATTTGCATTTCTTTCTTTTTGCTGTATCGAAAACGTATCGAACCGTGACACCACTGTCTCGTTGAACCGTTTAAAATCCTGGATCTTCCCATCATTTGATAAAGCTCACTGGATAAGTGGAGAAAGTTTTTTGACGTTTTTTTATTTATTTTTTATTTGATTTATTTGATTAGGACCATGCACATTAATCAACATTTCTGTAAATGCGCCAATGTTAGCCAGTCGGCTAATTTTCAACTGTAGTCCTAGTCAAAGGTTTTTTGACTTGAAATGCAACAGTCAACTTTTCACTTTAGTTCAAAAAGAAGAAAACCCTAAACCATAAATGTAACTAGAGCCTAACTTAACTTTAATGCTTGATCATTCCCTTTGTTCTCTCTTTTTGACCTGATACAGTGTTTGACGATGACATCACTGAAGATGTGCTGCCTCCTCCTGCCCCTCGCTGCTCTCCTCCTCCTCCTAATTATTGTTCCCACGGTGACTGAAGTGGTCCTGTCGATGTCAGACTGTACAGGGTTTCTCCTCGACGAAACTCCACCAAATGTCCCGGAGATCTTGGAGGGAGGGAGGATCCAGGACCAGAACAGATACAAACACATTTGCCAGACTTTTGATAACAGCAGAAGTTTTGTTACGCTCTACGACACCACAAACAGGATTCCAGTGTTTTCTGCTTACAAGTACACAGGGTCAAAGCCTGGCAGACCCAAAGACATTTGGAAAATAGAACCACAGGTGTGATTTTATTTATTTTTTTCTCTGTTACTAAATCACAACTACATTATTATTCAAAATATAGATTTTTGGCTGATTACATATTCAAATCTACATCCAAAGAAACAGCTTGAGAACTGCATTTAGCTAAATAGTCACCTATAGTTGATCTGTATGTTTTTAAGATGACAATTACTGGTATACTACTGCAATAAAGCTGCAAAAAAGTTGTATGTACTAGCTGTAGATCTGGTTACATTTCACAGTTGTGAACATAAACATTTTAAATGGCCCCAAGTTACTTTTCTGCTGCAGTGTATGTAAAAGGGGAACAACATCAACTGACATGAAGTTAACAAGGGGCTAGGCTGTTGCCTAGCAATACATTTTAATTGACATCTATAATGATACTAGGGGTGGGAATCACAGGGCACCTTACGGTACTATACGATACATGGCTCGCGATACCGATAAATATTGTGATACAGCAATTCTGCAAAAATCAATGCGTTGCTAGAAATTCCTATAAACAACACATCTCGATGTCGGTCTAACTACAAAATGCTCGTGAAAAAGGTTAAGTGCAGGTTTTCTCTCTTTATTCACTGCAAATCCTAAACTTTCAGTAAAAGGCAAAAATCTGCAGCACACGTTTTTCAGAACTATAGAGCCACTAGTCCAGACTTCGGACTTAAACGTGGCTGGGGCATCTGTTATTTTCCTCAAACTGCTGTCCTGTTGAAAACCTCTTCCTCCCTCATCAAGTTTCCCTCGTGTGTTGAGCGCCGCCTCGTGGAGCTATAAGCAATGCTGGGAGCAGGGAAATTTATCTAGACCGCCTGATTTTATTAATTATAGATTTGTGGCGCCAGTGTATGGATTATCGCACGAAGGACAACAATATATCGCCGTATTGATATTTTGTTCCACCCCTACTGCCCACAACTAATCCTCATCTGCCCACAGCATCTACTATAAACCTTCTTAGTTGCTCTCCCTGAACTTTCTTCCTCTGTTTCTTCCTGTTTAAGTGTTTATTGGGGGGAGTTTTCACACTGCATGAGATTGCTGAGTACATTTTAAATTGTAAACTTTGTGTAAGCAATTGGTTATTGTACATTTAATCGACACTGCTTGCATCTGTAACTTATCCTTCCTTTTGTTACAGCTTGACATTACTGACATCAAGAACATGTGGGCGGCTGTCTTCAAAAACCAGGCTGTGTATGATGATTACAACAAACCAGGGTTCGACAAAGGGCATCTGTTTCCAAGTTCTTATGCATTGACTGAAAATGATAAGCAATCTACTTTTACCCTTACCAACGTTGTTCCACAGCATCCCACATTCAACCAGGGAAGCTGGGGACGAATGGAGAGCTGCATCAAATGTGTTCTGGAGAAGTACTGCATCAACAGAAATGGTGTTAAAGAAGGCTTTTTGGTAACTGGAGCACAGCCTGGCCAAAACAACATGAACAACAGGGTTAATATTCCTTCCATGCTCTGGTCAGCATTCTGCTGCTACAGTCAAAGTAAGGGATGGCTAGCAAGTGCGCACTGGGGCGACAACATCCCCGAACCTAGAGATAAACATCTGCAGACTAAGACCTTGGCAGAGCTCCAGAATCAGCTGGGAACATTGACCTCAGTATTTACAGTGTTTCCTGGAACACAATGTCCTCTCCACACAACTGTCACTCACTTATACCCAAAACTTAAAAAAACCTGTGAATGCCCAAAAACCATTTCAACCACATCTGCCTCTCCAAGTTCAACATCTGCCCCTCTTTCTTCCACATCTGTCCCTCTTTCTTCCACATCTGCCCCTCTTTCTACCTCATCTACCCCTCTTTCTACCACCCCTGGAATGACTACATCTGCCCCTATTTCTACCACATCTGCCCCTCTTTCTACCACATCTGTCCCTCTTTCTACCACATCTGCCCCTCTTTCTTCCACATCTGTCTCTCTTTCTACAACATCTGTCCCTCTTTCTACCACATCTGCCCCTCTTTCTTCCACATCTGTCTCTCTTTCTACAACATCTGTCCCTCTTTCTACCACATCTGCACCTCTTTCTTCCACATCTGCACCTCTTTCTTCCACATCTGCTCCTTTTTCTACCTCATCTACACCTCTTTCTACCACATCTGTCCCTCTTTCTACCTCATCTACCCCTCTTTCTACCACATCTGTCCCTCTTTCTACCACATCTGCCCCTCTTTCTACCACATCTCTCCCTCTTTCAACCACATCTGCCCTTCTTTCTACCACATCTGGAATGACTACATCTGCCCCTCTTTCTACCACATCTGTCCGTCTTTCTACCACATCTGCCCCTCTTTCTTCCACATCTGTCTCTCTTTCTACCACATCTGTCCCTCTTTCTACCACATCTGACCCTCTTTCTACCACATCTGTCTCTCTTTCTACCACATCTGTCCCTCTTTCTACCACATCTGCCCCTCTTTCTTCCACATCTGTCTTTCTTTCTACCACATCTGTCCCTCTTTCTACCACATCTGCCCCTCTTTCTTCCACATCTGTCTCTCTTTCTACCACATCTGTCTCTCTTTCTACCACATCTGTACCTCTTTCTACCACATCTGCCCCTCTTTCTTCCACATCTGTCTCTCTTTCATCCACATCTGTCCCTCTTTCTACCACATCTGCCCCTCTTTCTTCCACATCTCTCCCTCTTTCTACCACATTGCCTCCTTTTTCTACCACATCTGGAACGACCACATCTACCCCTCCCACAACTACAGCTGGCCCTGTTACTATGACAACCAGTATTCCCTCAACTATTCTAACAACCACTCTCCCTCTGACCACAACATCTGACGAATCAACAAAAACTCCTACAACTACCATTCCAGCAACAACCACAGTCCCTACTACAACAACAACAACAACAACACCAACCACAGTCCCTACAACCACAACAACAACAACAACAACACAAACTACTTCCACCACAACCACCACCACATCTACAAAGAAGAAAGATAACGATCAAAACCCAAAGCCTCCTATACCACCTGCTCCACCAGTTCTCCAAGTTCCACCATTTCCACCAGTTCTTCTTTCTACAACATCTGTCCCTCTTTCTTCCACAACTGTCCCTCTTTCTACTACATCTGTCCCTCTTTCGACCACATCTGTCCCTCTTTCATCCACATCTGAAATGACCACATCTACCCCTCCCACAACTACAGCCGGCCCTGTTACTACGACAACCAGTACTCCCTCAACTACCACTTTGAGCACCACTTTACCTACAACTACAGAAACACCAACTACTTTTCTGACAACCACTCTCCCTCTGACCACAACATCTGACGCATCAACGACAACTTCTCCTACAACTACCATTCCAGCAACAACCACAGTCCCTACTACAACAACGGAATCTACTTCCACCACAACCACCACCACAACTACAACGAAGAAAGATAAGGATGAAAACCCACAGCCTCCTATACCACCTGCTCCACCAGTTCCACCTGTTGAACCAACAAGTCCTCACAAAACTACTACCATTCCACAAAAGACCATTACCATTCATCCAGCATCTACTACTCAACAATCAGCTCCCATTGCACTGATGCTTCCAACCACTACAGTGCCCCAAACAACATCCATCCATGCAAACTCTTCCGTGGCTGTTACATCAACCCTCCCTGTCGGTGCAGCCACAGCTACGACTCAAACCTTTGAAACCTTTGAAACGCTGAATTCTTCTCATGCAACCATTAGTGTTCCTCAGTCAGACTCCACTAGTCCTCCAACTTCAATTACTTATCACATCCTCTCAACTCATAGTCCACCTTCCCATTCATCTCCTTCTCAAACCTCAAGCCCTACAACGATGTTTAACCCTCCTCTTCCTCTTTCAAATTCCTCCATCCTCTGTCCTCCTATTACACAAATGTATATTTCTCACTATTACCAGAATGTCCTTGCCTACTACCAAGTGTTATACCAGTACCAGAATAACTAACTGCAGGTGTTTTATGCTGAAGTATTATCATATTTGACATTATGTCCTAATCAGGCAATGATGGTAATAACTTTCAGTGGAAAATGTGGCATCTATTCTTATAAAATGAATGAATGTATCTTCCTCTTCAATGTTTTTTTTAATTTTCTAATGAATTTCTTTGCCTCATGTACATCATTTTAAATCACATCTGTGTTGAAAAGGCGCTACGCAAATAAACTTGTATTGTTCAATATTAAAGTCCATACAAACAATATTTAAAGCCAGTGGATTTATTACATGACCAGTATCAAGGAGCACCAGATTGAAAACTAGCCAAAAAGCCCATCAAGCTCTACTGAATTGCCCAAATAGATCTGAGCCACAAATACATAACTCAGTTTTTCCACAAAACAGAGCCTAATTCAACATCTCAACAAGCATCTTCATTGAGCATTTTATAACACATAGTAAAGATGCATAACATCAGCAAAATTCTTCCACACACGTCACATGTATATGCATTACTTTGAGACTGTCCTCCCCTCAAGCAGCAATTACGACTTATGTACTGAACTATGGGGAGGTTTTATACTTGCACGTCTCATCTCAAAGTTAACTGGACACTGTGTATAATGGAGCTTAGTGATTCATCACTGGTTTTACATATACTTAATTAAATCAGGAAATCACATTGAGATCAAGATCTCATTTACAATTGAGACTTGACTACGAAGTGAAATATCAAACAAAAATACAATCAAATGAAAATAAGAAATATTTAAATATCAAGACAGCAGTATGTAGGCATATTAGGAAAAATGTATAACATTGTTTAATTCAAATAAATGAAACCATTTTAAAAGTGTTATAAAGCCCTCACTCACCATTGTAGACTGTATGAACGTGTTGGCTGGTCTTTGTCAACACATACACTGGCTTATCTTCATTTGCAAGGCTATTTTAGGTCTACTTCCCTTTTAGCTTCTGACCTTCATCAGAATAATACAGGGAGAGTTGTGTCCGTGTGAAATGGAAGTGGCTTTAATCAAAATGTCCACTAGATGGCGTAAGTGTCTCCCATTTGAGGACAACTCCTCAGAAGGTATCTATTCTAATTTCAGCAGCATGGTGGCCCAGTGGTTAGCACTGTGGTCTCACAGCAAGAAGGTTCTGTGTTCGAATTCAGGTCGTTCCGGGGCCTTTCTGTGTGGAGTTTGCATATTCTCCCCATGATTGCGTGGGTTTCTTCCGGGTGCTCTGGTTTCCCCCACCATCAAAAACATGTACTAGGTTTTCTAGGCAGTGCCCTTGATCAAGTCACTGGCTCAGATCTGGAGTTGGTCCCTGGGCACTGTCATTGGCTGCCCACTGCTCCCTTGAGGGATGGGTTAAATAAAGAGAATGAATTTTACATGTACGTGTATGTGACAAATAAAGTAACTTTACCTTTAGATGATAATGTGAAAGCACAAAGCATCATTCTATTGTTTAGTTCATCTAACCAGAGTCTGCTGCTTGTGTTTGTGTAACAGGGTTTATATATTATGCCATTTCACTTGCCATTATTTTATTTAATATCAAGGTGTGTAGATTTATTGGCTCAAGGGCACTGTAGAGTTTTTTTACCAACTCCTACATTAGGCCAATGAGGTGGGACCAACTTGCTTGGACGTGTGTTCTGCGTGCCAATAATCAGTGTCCACAATCTGTCTGCATTTCAGTGCTGTGACCCATCTATTTACCTGACGGCCTGCTCATCGTAGCACAAGCAATACAGTCCATTTCATTTCATTTCTGGTTTAATTCCATTTATTTTCTTTTGCACACAAATCAAACAATGACACACAAACCTGACACGGTGAAAAGCTGTATGCTTTTCCCCCTAGCCACACATCCCTGGCTGTTAACTATATGCCTTCCCAAAGGCAATGCTCCACCCAGTGCTCAAACATCAAACCGCAGATTAATTAGCATCACCAACGTGGTATATAAACAAAATAAAACAAAGTTGTATAATGGCTCTAACAGGCGCCCTCTCTCTACAGTAGTTAAATGCCACTGGCTGATGTTTATTCCTTTCCAGTTATGAGATACCTGCCCAAGGTGATTTGCTAAAAGGAAACTAAATAGCTTACAGTAGCTTAGTGTTAGCTTCCTGACCGTGCTGGAGTCTCCGGATCTAACCCCCGTCACTCCAAATAAATGCATTGCCCCTCTCTTACGTTTAAAAGGCAGTTGAAGACTTTGTTATTGAAAGAGGCTTTCAGTAAGTTCTTTTATGGCTGTCAGATTTTATGTACCTATGTTTTCCTTTGTATTCTTATGTCTTTTATTTATTGTTTGTTACTTTAATGTAAAGCACTTTATGATTTCTATCTGTGAAAAGTACTATAAAAATAAACTTTACTACTTATTTAGGAACATGCTACCCAACCTCAAAGAGAGCGTTTTTAGTCGTTATGCATGGTTTTGTCGTGATTTTGCATCTATATTTTTTGTGTGTCTCTTTTTTATTCTTTTGACTCAATGACATTATAAATTAGGGCCGTCCCTCAGTGATCTCTTGAGTAAAAATAAAGGTTGAAGGAATGAAAATGAATGAAGCATCTATTGTCAGTAAATTTACCAATCTTCGTGTTAATTTTCCATCTCCTTGTAGTCGGATAGTTGGACGTTTTATATTTCTGTGGTGTCATTTTGATTTGTTTTGTGTATGTTTGTGGTCATTTAGCATCTCTGTGTTTTTTTAGCAACAGTTTGTGAGATGGGGCCCTTGACCCTTTGGGGCCCCGGGCCTGTGCTCGGTAGGCCCGTACAGTAATCGGTTCTTGACAGCAGAAGCAAAACTGTTGCATTGCTGGTCTTGTAGAAGACCTCCCTACCTAATACATGCCTGTCTCTCTATGGAGCATGTTCCGTTTGTCCTAAAAAACTATTCTCTGAATCCATGCTGGATCTGACTTCTAAGCATATACTTTCATTTCTCTTAATGTCACATTTTATTTTTCCTGTGACTTCCACTTTTGATAGTTATTCTGAGAAATAATAGTCTTAAGTAAAATGCAATGACTTTGGTTTTGGAGGTGTTGAGAGTGAGTTTGAGTTGGAAGAAGATATCTTGAAGTGTACCTTGAACAGTATCAGAGGAAGGACCAGTGGCATAAAGCATTGTATTATCAGCATATAAGTGTATGAGTGAACAGCCAGCAGCCTGAGGAATGTTATTACTGTACAGTATATGGAGAATAGTGTAGGACCAAGTATGGACCCTTTGGGTACACCCCTGGTGGCCGGGAGAGAATGGGAAAAAGGTTTTTGAATCTTACACGTTTTACCTGGTGACTCTGGCGACTGCATTGTGAATATGTTGTAGTTTCTGCAGAGCTTTCTTTCGAGTTCTTGGTTTAAGACAGAAAAGCTCTTTCATGACTTGAAGCATGACAAACACAATCCAAAGAGCAATTACATTTCGTAAAATAACATAATAAGGGAAACAAATCTGTATTACATAAACGTATTTTCTAGCATAGATGAATTATTAGACAATGGGCAGAGACGTCTAAGTTTGTTCCAGACAGAGAAGTTAAACAACAGGAAATGTCAGGTTGATGTGTATACGTTCGGTCGAGGGGAAAAGGTTACAAGAAGCAAGAAGAGGAAGTGGAACTAGACAGAAGACTCACACCCAGCTGTGATGAAGATAGCAACACACAAACACATGCACGCACCCTCGCTCACACACACACACACACACACACACACACACACACACACACACACACACACACACACACACACACACACACAATTCTGCCTGGCAACAAAGAAGACATCAGCCCAAGAGGGGAGAATAATAGGAGAGGGACAGTCAGATTTGGGGCTCACAAATTTGGAGAGGCTGGGTGGACTTGAGCTCCGCACATTCATGTCTGGAGTTAGGGATACTTAGTCTCTATTTGAGTCTCTATTATATTGCGGCATTATTGTAGGGTTGTAGTTAGTGTAATTGTTTTTTCTTTTGTTCTTTCACAAAATATTAACACAATGAGATTTTAGATAAATAATCACCACAATAACGTAGATTATAATGACTACGTGGTTAAAGTAAAATAGTACAGCTATAACAGTCTGGTAAGTTCAGAAAATGACATCACTTTAAAGTAATGTAGCCTTTAAAACCAAGAAAAGAAAAACACATTAAGACGAAATCTAGCCTGAAATACCATAACGATATAATATGGATATATTGCCCAGCCCTACACTCATCTAGTTTCCCTTCAGTTATTACTGTGCTCTTCAAATTGTAACTGGGGCCAAGGCCATGCAGTGCTTTACATGTAATCAACAGGTTTTTGTAGTTTATTCTGAATTACAGAGGGATGCAAGAACAGGGGTGATATGGGAGATGTAGTTAATAGCCTGGCAGCTGCATTTTGAATCAACTGGGAGCAGTTTAGAGCAGCTTGACTGAGGCATGAGTAGAGGGAAATACAATAATTCAGACAGGAGAAAATAAAGTGTGAATTAATAGTTCAAATTCTGTTTTGTGATAGTTCTTAGCTGAAGAAAACTGGACTGGGAGTTTAGTAACAGGATGGACGAAATACATAAATGCCTTTTTTTACATGACCTTAAAAACTGGTCACCTTATAAAAGAGGAACAAGAATTTCTGAGAAAGCCACTTTTCAGAAATTTCTGAGATAGAGACGTATTTAGCTCTCACTGAAGAAAACAATGACCTTTTAAGGGATCATATCAGCATTTTTTTTTAACTGGTTTCAGTTTTAGTAAGAGACTTTAAACATACAATTATTGTTTCTAGTTCTCAGCAGCAACTTGGTGAGTACAATGTTATTATTACAGAGAGAAAAAATGGCCTAAACTACAAAAAAAAGATTACAGTTTTAACAAAACCAAATTAACCTATTAATGATCATGATGTAGCCAAGAAAAACATTCTTTATATAGAATAGATGTGCTGAAACATGCAAAAACTAAAAAGCAGTATAGTACATTTTCTTTATTTAAGCCACAATGAGCTCATGTTCTGATATGAAACTTTCCAACTTTCTCAAACAGTAGATCCTTCCACTTTTTCTATATTGTTCTCAAACTATATTTCTTTAAAAATCACCAAAGCTGATTATACTTTATTTTGTTTCTTGTGCAGCATTGCCCAGGCTGTTTATCATGCCATTACCCATTATCTTAAATGTTTTAGTCTTCGTGTTTTGTCATTTTATTGTTTATTGTTGATGTTTTTAGTTTTCTATGTAAAGCGTCTTTGAGCATCTTAAAAAGTGCTCATTAAAGGCTGCAGTCACAATAAATGTGTGAATGTGAAGCTCAGTGGTTAAAAAGGTTAATTGGGAGTAAACATATTAGACTGATGGTAAGAACACGCCCCCTTTGATGCTCTGCAGAATATAAATATCAGACTTCCTCATAACTTAAGCTCAGTTGATATTTGAGAAAGATTTTCTCCTGTGAACCCAAAGACACCAGTTTGGCTGATATGTGCACCAATATTCTGGAAACCTGAGGGACGGTAAGACTTATTTAGATTTTTTTTACTCTGTTCATGCTTCATTTTGTTCTTCTTTTTATTTGTAATTTTACTGAATACAAATTTGTAGAAAATACAAAACAGAACAGCTGCCATGTTTGTTTTTGCACTTATAATGAGTTTCTCCTGCTGATTTAAGTCTCTCTAAACAAAAATAAAATGCAGTTGACAACAACTGTCCCAACTGTGATTTAGATTATTGCATCTTTAAGCTATATTAATAAGCATATTCTGAAATTGACCCACAGCTTAAATGTACATTTAAATAGGCCATATAGATGTAATGCAGAGTGCATTCATGTGGACACATTCAAAGTAATCTGTTATTATAATATGAATACAACTCATGGATGTAGTTACAAATGTTAAATGTTTTACTTATTACTGTAAAACTTTACAAAATGAAAGATAAATAGTAGATGGTAAAATTGCAAGATTTACATTGTTTATTTTAATTGTTTTTTATATTAAGTTTTTATATATTGAAGAGACAGATAAACAACAAACCCTTTTTGACCTGATACAGTGTTTGACGATGACATCACTGAAGATGTGCTGCCTCCTCCTGCCCCTCGCTGCTCTCCTCCTCCTCCTAACCATTGTTCCCACGGTAACTGAAGTGGTCAAGTCGATGTCGGACTGTCCAGGGTTTCTCCTCGACGAATCTCCACCAAATGTCCCGGGAATCTTGGAGGGAGGGAACATCCTGGACCAGAACAGATACAAACCCATTTGCCAGACTTTTAATAACAGCAGAAGTTTTGTGACGCTCTACGACACCAAGAACAGGATTCCAGTGTTTTCTGCTTACAAGTACACAGGGTCAAAGGGCAAGAGACCCAAAGACATTTGGAAAATAGAACCACAGGTGTGCTTTTTTTTTTTTTTCTCTGTTACTAATTCACAACTACATTATTATTGAAAGTATTATTTTTAGCTGATTACATTCTCAAATCTAAATCCATAGAAACAGAAAACAGAATTTTGAAAAATTCAAGTTTTCAAGATGACATTTACTGGTGTACTACTGCAAAAAGAATCACAGGACCACGCTACTATACTACTATACTTTACATGGCTCACGATACCAATAATATCACGATACAGCAATTCTGCAATAATCAATATATTGCTAGACAATCATAAAAACGATACATGTTGATAACGGTCAGACTATGAAAACAAAATGATGTGAAAAGGATAAGTGGAGGTTTCTCTCCTTTTTCCCTGCAGTTCCAAACTCACAATTCCGCAACACAAGATTTTCAATCTGTAAATCGAATTATTACAGAACTATAGAGCCAATACAGGTCCAGACTTTGGACTTAAACGTGTGCATCATTTTCCTCAAACTGCCTTTTCCTCTTTGGCTAGTTAACTATTATTTCAGTTTTCGTCATTTGTGTGTTGAGCACCACCTCGAGGAGCCATGAAGTAGCGATGCTGGGAGCAGGGAAATCTATCGAGAGCGCCTTATTTTCTTAATTAAAATCTAGATCTTTGAAGCCAGCGTGTACATTTTCGCTTCGCAGAAAGGACAACGACATATTGCCGTATCAATATTTTGTTCCACCCCTACTACCCAAAACTACTCCTCATCTGCCCACAGCATCTACTATAAACCTCCTCAGTATCTCTTCCTGAGCTTTCTTCCGCTGTTTTTTCCTGTTTAAGTTTGTGTTCACACTGCATGAGACTGCTGAGTCAATTTTAAATTGTAAAACTTTGTGTAAGCAATTGGTTATTGTACATTTAATCGACCCTGCTCTCATCAGTAACTTATCATTCCTATTGTTACAGCTTGAGGACATTACTGACATCAAGAAGATGAGGACATCTAATGACCAAAGGACCTACAACAACCAGGCTGGGAATGCTGATTACACCAACCAAAGTTTCGACAGAGGGCATTTGTTTCCAAGTTCTTATGCATTGACTGAAAATGATAAGAAATCTACTTTTACCCTTACCAACATTGTTCCACAGCAATCCACATTCAACCAGGGAAGCTGGAAACAAATGGAGAGCTGCATCAAATGTGTTCTGGATAAATACTGTTTCAACAACAATGTTGTTAAAGAAGGATTTTTGGTAACTGGAGCACAGCCCGGCCAAAACAACATGAACAACAGGGTTAATATTCCTTCCATGCTCTGGTCAGCATTCTGCTGCTACAGTCAAAGTAAGGGATGGCTAGCAAGTGCGCACTGGGGCGACAACATCCCCGAAACTGGAGTTACATATATGCAGACTAAGACCTTGGCAGATCTCCAGAATCAGCTGGGAACATTGACCTCAGTAGTGTTTCCTGGAACACAATGTCCTCTCCACACAACTATCACTCACTTATACCCAAACCTTAACACATGCTGTAAATGCCCACCAACCATTTCAACCACATCTGCCTCTCCAAGTTCAACATATGTTCCTCTTTCTACCACATCTTCCCCTCTTTCTACCACATCTGTGTCTCTTTCTACCACATCTGCCTCTCTTTCTACCACATCTGTCCCTACATCTACCACATCTGCCCCTCGTTCTACCACATCTGCCCCTCGTTCTACCACATCTGCCCCTCTTTCTACCACATCTGCCCCTCGTTCTACCACATCTGCCCCTCTTTCTACCACATCTGCCCCTCTTTCTACCACATCTGCCCCTCTTACTACAACATCTGCCCCTCTTACTACCACATCTGCCCCTCGTTCTACCACATCTGCCCCACTTTCTACCACATCTGCCCCTCGTTCTACCACATCTGTGTCTGTTTCTACAACAACAACAACCACCGCAACCACAAAGAAGAAACTGGTTTAGCTATAGGAAATGTTTCTGCTGCAGGAACTGGTTCAGCTGCAGGGTTCTGTTGCAGAAAGTGGTTCAGCGATATTGCAAAAATTGTACCTCCAATCATTAACATATCTACTCAAACTTCTACTCCTCATCCAAACATTAAGCATCCCGTTTTCACCACCGTTCCTAATACCACCGCAACGCCGACATCTGTTAAACCTCCTGCAGTTCCACCTAGAGTTATTTCTTCTGTTACAGCAATTACTGTTTCCATGTACTGTTTCTGTTGCAAATCCGGCCCCTCGCAGATTTTGATCCGGCCCGCATATCAATCTAGGTTCATAATACATTTTGATCCAACTAGTTTTTGTTGCTTTATCTGAAGTTTTTATCACTTTTGCCAACGCTTTTGGTGCTTTTTTCAGCATTTTGCCTCTTTTTCAGAAGTTTTTCTCACTTTTTTCTTTGATGGCTAAGTTACATTTTTTGGGGCTTTATGTTGACCAAGATGTAAGTGGGAAGACTATATGAGACATGCAATAATACAGTAAAAGATGTTTGACCTTGTTCCATTAAATAAAGCATGTTAATAAAATGTACATGTCTGGCCCTTGATGTGATTCTTTTTGTCCAGTGTGGCCCTTAGTGAAACTGAGTTTGACACCCCTGATGTAGCCCAATACAGATTTATTTCCCTTATTATGTTATATTGTGAAATGTGTCTGCTGTTTGAATTGTGTTTCTCATGTTACCTCAGAGCTTTTCTGTCTTAAACCAAGACCTCTAAAGAAAGCTCGGCAGAATCTACAACTTATTCAAAATGCAGTCGCCAGACTAAACAAAACAAAGAAATATAAACATATTACACCCATAGGTGTAGATAGAAGAGGTAGATTGTCCCCCCTAAATATGAAAGATAACCCGCTCCCCAAAAGAGGTAAAAATATTCATTTAAGAGACTCAAAACATGTACGGAAAAAATGAACTGTGTTTACTTTGCAACATCAGAGAACACAACAGAAGTGAAAATAGGGATTTGGAGCTTCTGGCTTTAAAAAGGTGTCATTCTATAACAGATTTGATGTTGAGATGAACATCATTCCTAAAAAAAAACGCACAAAACATGTGTGATGTTTTAAATATGCAGACATAAATTTCATACAGGGGAATAGTTATTTCCTTTACATAATAATAATAATTGAAATGAATAATTTGCATCATAAATTATTGCATTAGGGCACCTGGGTAGCTTAGTTGGTAGAGCGCATGCCCATATATAGAGGTTTACTCCTTGACACAGCAGCAGTGGGTTCGATTCTGACCTGCGGTGACCTCTCTCTCTCTCTCTCTCTCCCCTTTCAGGTCTTCAGCTGTCCTATAAAAATACAGGCCTAAAATGCCCCATAAAGAATCTTTAAAAAAAATTAAGTGTTTGACATCAAACTTTTAAAGATCCCACCCCCGTTCATAATTTGTCCCTATGCCTTTGATTACACCTTTACTCAAATCTCTGCATTTGTTGTCAGTAAGTCAGATCATCTATTTTAAATATTCCTACTGGTCTATGACAAAGAACATCTATAGATCTGATGTGCTTTCTCAGTATGCACCCTCAGGGACATTTATGGTTTCAGATTCAGGTCTGCTGTCCATTGTCCATTTTTTTATCCTGTCTTATTCCATCATGCAATTTGTAACATATTTAATGATTAGAAATGCCTCGTTATAGATTGCAGAGGTTTTTCTTTTAAATTCAAGCTTTCAGTTCAGAGTTGAACATCTTGTTTTATGGTTTAGATGAAATTGCCAGCAATCACTGACACTTGTGTCAAAAACCCCATATCTACCGTTTAGCAGAGCTTCCATGCACCAACGTGTTGACCAAAACAAAGCAACCAAATTTTAAACCACTCCACATGTATTACCATTAATTTACATGGCACAAACGGGATCAAAAGCCTAACGAGCCCCCCACTTTGTCACAAACATGGCTCTAGGTCATGACAAAAGACGGGGAAGTGACACAAGACGCCAATAGTATAAAGAATTTATTACAAACAAAACATATATATGGTTTCACTAACTAATACAAATGCAAAAAGTAACAAACAATAAACAAACAAAACAAAGAAACACCCGGGCCTCCTGTGTTTGCAAAAATAGGGCAAAGAAAAGAGGCGGGCTGAAGTCCAGGAAGCTGGGCCTTTATCTCCTGTGGAGCCCTGAGTCCAGGTTCTCCAAATCAGACTCATCAGCAGATACCTTGAACAGTTTCAGCATCTGGTTCCGCTGCAGGAACTGGTTGAGTTTCAGGATCTGGTTCAGTTGCAAGAAGTGGTTCAGCAGGAAATATTGCAAAAATTGTACTTCCAATCATTAATATTGTTCATCAAACTTTTACTCCTCATCCAAACAATCACCATCCCGTTGCCACTACTGTGCTGTACTCTTGTTGCTACCGCCTCAACAGGTCCTTCAGAGACTGTGTCTGTTGAAACCACAAGTCCTCACAACACTACTACCGTTCCACAAAAGGCCATTACTGTTCATCAAGCAACTACTAATCAACGATCATCTCTCATTGCAGTGACGCTGCAGCCACAGCTACGACTCAAACAGCTATCATTTCTGAGGAAAGCACTACCAAACCTACTGCTACAGTCTCCGCTATGCTTCCAACTGCCAGCACCACTTTCAATGGCATTACTGTCACTTCAAACTCAACTGATCCTCAACTTGCAACAGCCACCACTAACCTCGCAAAAATGACTATTAAGCCAATAACTTCTACAACATATTTGTCTCTTCCTACAAGCAGCAATGCTACTCTTTCAAGTGACAAGACTTCAGACTGCTCTGAACCTCAGACTGATGAAAGTGGGGATTGGGAAGAAGCTTTTTCCTAATCAAACTAGCACAGCTGCCTTTGAAACCCTAAATTCTTGTCATGCAACCATTAGTGTTCTTCAGTCAAACTCCACTAGTCCTCTAACTTCAATTACTTATCACATCATCTCAACTCATAGTCCACCTTCCCATTCAGCTCCTTCTCAAACCTCAAGCCCTCCAATGATGTTTAACCCTCCTGTTCCTCTTTTAAATTCCTCCATCCTCTGTCCTCCTATTACACAAATGTATTTTTCTCACTATTACCAGAATGTCCTTGCCTACTACCAAGTGTTATACTAATACCAGCAGGTGTTTTACGTTGAAGTATTATCATATTTTACATTATGTCCTAATCAAGCAATGATGGTACTAACTTTCAGTGGAAAATGTGGCATCTATTCTTATAAAATTAATGAATTTATCTTCTTCTTCAGTGTTGTTTTGAATTTTCTAATGAATTTCTTTGCCTCGTGTACATCATTTTAAATCACATCAGTGCTGAAAAGACGCTATGCAAATAAACTTGTATTGTTCAATATTAAAGTCCATACAAACAATATTTAAAGCTAGTGGATTTATTATATGACCAGTATCAAGGTGCACCAGATTGAAAACCAGCCAAAAGGCCCATCAAGCTCTACTGGATTGCCCAAATAGATCTGAGCCACAAAGACATAACTCAGTTTTTCCACAAAATAGAGCTTTATTCAACATCTCAACAAGCATCTTTGTTGAGCATTTTATAATACATATAGAAGTAAAGATGCATAACATCAGAAACTGTCATTCTTTACAGTGTTTACATGCAGCTAAGCACATACATCATTACTTTGAGACTGTCTTCCCCCAAAAAACTCCCAGAGGTCGTTTGTTTAAGCAGCAATTAAGACCTATTACCTCTGTCTGTACTGGACTATGGGGATGTTTTATACTTGGATGCCCCGTCTCAAAATGAACTGGACACTGTGTGTCATGGAGCTTAGAGGGTCATCACTGGTTTTACATATATTTTACTTTGTCAACACATACTTAAACACTGGCATATCTTCATTTGCAAGGCTATTTTAGGTCTACTTCCCTTTTACCTTCTGACTTACATCAGAATAGTACGGGGAGAGTTGTGTCCCTGTGAAATGGAAAGGGCTTAAATCAAAATGTCCACTAGATGGCGTAAGTGTCTCCCATTTGAGGACAACTCCCCAGAAGCTATCTAATCTAGATGATAATGTGGAAGCACAAAGCTTCATTCTATTGCTGTGAGTTGAGGTTGTTAGTTCGTCTGACCAGAGTTTGCTGCTTGTGTCTATCCCGCTATAGGACCATATTCACAGGAAAATATACTTTTGCTTAGATATCTTTTTTCTTCTTTTGATTGTGTTCTTTTTGTTTTAATTAATACTTTCTCATTGTCTTGTTAATTTATGAGCAAGAAAATAACAGACATATGACTTTCGGAAAATATTGTAACATTTATTTATTTTATTCAATAATACTCAATAACATTACACATTACATTTAGTTGTCAGGTCCCTGTCTTTTATGCGTGGGGGCAACAATTAGTTTTATATTTGGATCACCGATTGCACCTTAAAAGGTTTTGATACTACAAACATGGCTCCTTCTTTTTTCAGTGTCTTGGGAGCGCTGTCCCAGCATGCACTGGGACTTGGCAACGTCCACAGTGACAGGGCTGACATGTAAGAATAGGCAACCATTCACACTCTATGTGTGCTGGTAGCCTGTGTGAAGAAACTAGACACAGTTGGTAGTAGAACAAGCAAAGTAAGTTTCTAAAGGATACCAAATAACCAGCTGATCAGGTGAGAGAAAAAACATTTCCTTGAGAAAGGACATGGGTTTTTTCCAGCTATGATACAATATTTCCCTGATGTTGATGCCAGTCACAGATACCATGGATAAGAGAGAAACAAGGTGTATTGACGGTTATTTCCTCTCTTCATTCATCTCCTATCAAAGAACAGGAGCCACAGAAACTCATAGGGGATATTTGAGTTCATTTTCAGGTGAAGCATTGATTTGGTCATTCGCAAGACATTTAGCTTAAATTTAAACCTGACTCCCAACTTGGCGACTCCAGATCTTTACCTTTTGTTGTATCTCACAGCAGCTTAGTTCTATCCAATTGTTTTATGACTTTGTCAATCATGTTCTTCTTAATTATGTGTCATTGATTTCTGTTTTATAGTGGTTTAAAAAAAAATTATTGGGGTTCTACCAAGAGCCTGGGTCTGTCCGAGGTTTCTCCCTAAAAGGGAGTTTTTCCTCGCTACTGTTGCACTGGGGGAATTACTGGAATTGATGGGTCTTTGTAAATTATAGAGTGTGGTCTAGACCTACTCTATCTGTAAAGTGTCTTGAGATAACTCTTGTTATGATTTGTTATAATAAAAAAAAATTAATTTAATTGAATTTGGGGACTCCAGTCAAAAGCACCCGATTCCACATGTGCAGTTTTAATAGATGAAACTATTTATTGAGCTCATCTTTACCACGGGCCCTAAATTGAGTGTGGAATACTAAAAAGTATTACACACTATCAATGTGGGTGGGGGGTTAACACTCTGTCCTTTTGAAGGAGATACACAGAGATATCTAAATTAAAAAACCTAAAAAGTTACAAGAAGTTTAAAGGACTGGGTTAATTTCTATTATTTATTTTTTTTAAACTGGAATCAATGGATGGTGAGTAAGCTTTTAAGTACTAAGCCGTTGTACTTGGGATATTGGATATTAGCTTCAATGTGTATGAAAGAAAAGTGTATTTAGAAAAAAACTTTTACTTTTACACAACATGCAAATTAGCAAACTTTCCTAAAATAATTGCCTAATAATTCAGATTCAGATGACATACTTACAAAATAATGTTTTGAGAAGAAAAGTTAACATTCTGGTTGGTTCTGCATTTTAGTCTTGGCGTCCTATGACTCTAGTCGGTAGGCCTAGTCCTTAAATGTTACACATGTCGGTAGGGTTCCAACTGGCTACATTTGGTAGAAAAGTCAACGCTTTTTAAAATCTAAAGAAAAATTTTTTTTTCACTTATTGTTTTGCTGAAAAGGAAATGTGAAATGTCTTACTACTATCATGTCTGTACATCTAGGATAGAGCCAAGCTAGCTGTTTCCCCCTGCTTCCAGTCTTTATGCTAAGCTAGCAGCTGTTGTCTACAGCTTTATATTTAGGGAACAATAATAGGTATCAATGTCAATGTCAATTTATTTAAATAGTATGTTTAAAAACAACTGGGTTGACCAAAGTGGGATAATAATAAGGTCTGTTCATGTATGAAAGTTCAGGCATGAGTTAGCATAAGTATATGTGAGCTCATAGTGGGAAAATTAAGGAGGGGAAGTAAATCATTACATACATAAACAGATACTGTTGTTTCCAAAAACAGGATTGGAAATTAGTCAACGCTTATTGATACTTTCAATCACATGAGTCAGATCATTTACATCTGCTGCCTGGGATAAAAAAAAGACTTCTGCATTTTGACTGAGTCACAACATCTTGTGATCATCATGTGAGGTCAAGGTGGAGAGAGCCACTTGAGGATAGATTTATGTAAGCCCCCTTTTGATTTTGGTAAAACTTGAATAATGGATCTTTGCCAAACCTACAAAATAAATGAACAAAAAGGAAGGGGAGAAAAGATTGAAAAGAAACCTTTCTGCAAAGCCATTAAAACCTACAATTAGCTGAAAAAGACTAAATGATAGCCTATAGCAGGAGAATACACATCTTAAACTTTAAAATACTGTAAATATCAAATGGTAATGATGTTACGTTAAGACTCTCTCTCTGTCTCTATTTTGTTTCTCTCTATTTTCTCTCTCTCTAGTCTCTCTCTCTCTCTCTCTCTCTCTCTCTCTCTCTCTCTCTCTAACGTTCAGCATCCAACACGGAAGCGAGTTTAAGTGTCTGCTTAAACATTTTTATTATAATATTCATTGTTTGTCATTTCATTTTCAGTGACATAAAGTAGGCTAGAGGAAAAAGAAATTTAAAAATCGATTACTCACAACTGACTATAGGGGCATTCCCAGATTATCCCCAGTTTCTTTTCCTCTTTGAGATTTTTTCCAAATTGTGCATCATGTCAGGTTAAATATTACAGGCTTTCACGTGCATTATCTTGAAAGAAATTCCTTTCATTAACAGTAGGCCTACTGCATTTACAAGTTAAGTGAAATTATTTAGCTAGAGATTTAGCTAAGCTTTTTAATGTCCAAATAAGAGAAAATCAGTTTTTGGCAAGCAGGACACTGTATTTGGGGAGGTAGGCTATACAGCTTTGTTATTTTGTATTTTTTTTAAATGTGTTTAATGGCAAAAGAGATCCTGTAATAGGCTACAAAAATAGAGTCATGCGTAGTCAGTTTAATAACGTTAATTCCAGGCAGATTTCAAATGTGTTTCTGCGTTCAGATATTTACACTTGTAGGCTACAGTCAATTAGAGGTGATTGAAGCGTCCATTTTCAGATATGATTATACACTATGAGAAGGTGATAACATTTACATAGGCTATAGAGGGAGAAAGGAAAACAGTGTCACGTTGACCCACGCTGATAGGAGGATCGGGTTTCCTTGTAGTCTAGATCATAGTTGGCAGGGCTGCCAACTTTTCAAAAAACCTTGGCGTGAGATTTGGTGAGGCCAACCCAAATTTTGTTGCGTACAAAGCAATTTTTTTGGGCTCATTCAGCATCATTACCGTACAGAGAAAAAAAATAAAGTGTGATATATATAAAACACACACACACGCACACACATCAGTGGTTCTCAGTGTAGGGACCAGGGTCCCAAAGTTAAATTAACATTGGTCTACCAAAGGGATCTACTAGGACCACTGAAATTCTAAAGAATGAGAACCACTGATTTACATAAATTCTAATCCTTCAAAACTAAATAAATAGAAATAACAATTTTTGGACACCAGGGGGACTGGTGGCCAAAGACCAAACCTCATTAGTTAGGCAGTGAGGGAAAATCATTCTTCAATCAAGGTCTTTGCCCACCACAAGGTCCAGCAGAAAATAGACAGACAAATACCAACAACAAGACAAAAGACACAGCATGGCTCATTTTGTGCATGTGTTATATCACAGCCTTGTGCCCCACTTACGCAATTTATTTGGGAAAAGAGAACTGTTTCATGAAACATTTAATGAATTATTTACAGTTACATTTTGAGATGCACAGAGGTTAGAGAAGCACAATAGTGGCCCAAGGTTTCCCAGTATCTGACCCCCTGGTGAGCTGGTGCAAACATCTGGAGCGCAAACATCTGGACCAGACACAGCTGCATGGCCTGGCAACCCAATGGCATAGGTTTTGTTTCCAGATTTTGTGAGGAGACATATAATTTTGAGCATTAAACACTGAATTTTTATGCACCTATTTCTACCCTTTTCTACATCAATTTATGCTGGAAACAATTACAAATATAGAAAAATAAGGCCCTCAGGCATTCTGCATTACTTTCAACTATTCTCTTGTAGATCATCTTTTTCTAATTTAACGTTATCTCTGCTGAGTCAACACACATGTAGGCATAATTTACTCTTCCCTCCTCTTTTGCTCTTTTTTTGGGGAAGTAACATCTTTAACATGTGCATGTGGCACTTATTCATGTGAATCATACATTAATTAATTTTAATTAATTATTTATAAACGCGTCACTGCCCACAGCAGAGCAAGTCCACTAAAATTAACTGAAGTTGCTTCACTTACCAGCCGCGCTGCTCACTATTTTTACAGAGAGCGGACACAAAGCGACGGACGGGTCTGTATTGTTAAATACTCAAAGCATACATACCTCAAGCCGGGGAATTGCGTGGGGAAATGCGCCTGGGATGTGGGCTTGTGAAGTAGCATTGCAAATGTGAGAACATTTTGAAAATTCCACAGGCAGGGAGCGCTCTTGAACCCCCTCACCGTCTCTGAAAGCATAACTAGTCGATCACGAGTGGCTCAACGGGTAGATCTATAGATAAACTCATCTTTCAGGCATCTGACCGACCGAGGTGACACTTGACAGCTTGAGAAATCGGGGCTGTGGCGTTTGAGCGTGTGAAACCAATCAAATGCGTGTGAGAGTTGGCAGCCCTGAGATCAAGTGCTACTGTGCCAACTATTATTACTTACTGTTACTGTTATTATATTATGGCGAGTGGATTGTGTCATTCAAAGGATAACCAGGAGAAGGAGAAGGAGCAGGTTAACCTCCCCGTCGTCGCCAAACCGTGTGGAATTTTGGAATTGATTTAATAGGGATTGCAGACGAGAGACCAGCGGCGACTAGGCGGCGAGTGCGTACAAACATTTTCCGGCGGCGACGTGGCGACGGCGTATGTTAATAATTCCCATCAAATTTACACCTACTAAAGACGTCTAAACTAAGTACGTCGCCTTACAAACGTGTGAAACACACGCCTTCACTATCTAAAGACGTCTACGTCGTCAGGGCGACTTTTCCCCTAATATTGAACTAGAGTAAAGTATATTGTCATTGTTTAGATTCACATTTTGTTAGTGTTCTTTTGCTTACTTTCTGGTTCTTATGTGTCACTCATAATGTGTGGCTAATAATATCATCATGCTTATAAAAAAAGTATTAAACTGCTGAATGAACACTCGAAATGTCTCCATGGCAACAAGAGACAGATGCCGTTTGAACAACAATCATAAATAAAATAGCAATTTGGCATATTTAACCAAAATTAACAACAATCAGCAACTGTCTTATGCCTCCTTAGGACCGTAACGAAGGTATAGTCACAAGATATATGATCAAAATCATAAAAATAACTTGCAGGGAGCTTGCAGCCTTATTAGTGATAGTTGCGTCCACTTGTTACCCAAAATGAACGTCAATTCACTAAAAAAATACAAACAAATTAACTATTAAGGGTATTCAACGTTAAAACAAATATGAAGGTGCTTGATTGACATTTACCCATTACATAATAAATAAGTCAGTGATTTGGCTGGTCTTAGCTAGGCCAACTAGCTAGATAAAGAACAGAGAGCCAGCCCACACAGCGAGACCGTGGTGCCTTTGACTCAAATCGAATTTTTTTTAATTGGGGGTCTCTGCAAAGCTACTAAATAAAGAACTTACAGTATATTTCGGATTTTTATCAGAAACTGCTTTATTGGCCATGTAAGTGTAAACACAAGGGCATTTGAGTCTGGCTAGGTGTAGCTTTCAACACAGAAACAGACATAACGTTATGGCTAAAAACAAAGATAAACAAGGTAACGTTAAACATGAACGTTTCACTACTATGTAGGCTACATATATAAGTTGTATATAATAAAGTGTATACATGCATACATATCCACATACGTACATAAAGTTACATGTAAATAGATCTATTAAGCTTATAAACAGTAAGGCAATTAGTGCCAATGATCCAGTAGATGGCGCCGATGTTCAATCAATGTTAGAGTTACGCATTCTTTCAACAGTGCGCAGGTCACATAAGCTGATGAGATACTACAATTTAATTCATCGTATTATTTTTATACTGTCAGTGGGTTACTTTTAGAGCAACTTGTATAATGGTTAAAGGGCCTGGAACATATATTGAATGAATTGAAACACTTTTAAACCTATAGGCTATAGTCTTACTGTATATTGAACTTGAATTCACTCAATCAATTTATTTTTTCGGGGGGAGGGGCACGTCTGGCGACGACGCTAGGTGTGGCGGCGTACTTATCAACTACGATGTACACTGGCGACGGTGTAGTCAATCCACACGTTAGAGTCACACGACAGTCTCCTTCGGTAGGTTATCCGTGGCACTATCCACTCGCCCTACTAGATGGACGTGGAGGAGCTCGGTTTCAGCGTTTCTCCATCGCCTATAATCTTACGCTTCACTCTCGTCGTCCTGTTGCTGCTTGTCCGATTCACAGCTGTTGAAGGTAAGCTCACTCAATAGTGTCGTTACCACAGCAACGACTACAAACATGATATATTCAGCCTTAGACAGATTATCTTGTCATGGAAATGAATTAATATCTCCAGTTTACGTGTAAACAAGAAAATATGTAACAATGTGTCTCTTGTCATGTTATTCTGAGATGTGTGGTGTTCTCTTCTATAGACATTTGTTAACTGCTGCTTATTGGATTTGCTGAAATGATAATTCAATAATGATAATTGATGGAAAAAAGTTTATGAACCCATGCTAAAGTTGACTAAAAAATAGGAATAAAAATATCATCTTTTGGAAATTGATCTTAATACCTTAAATAAAAAAAATGAGGAAAAATCCAACCTTTAAGGACACAATTTTCTTTGTGAATGAATAATGTATTGTAAATACATAAATGTTCTTCCTTAAAATACAGGGGGCATAAGTATAGGATGCATACTATCCTGGATCCATCCTAATAAAGTTCACTTGGCCTTTGGAATTAAAAATAGCATGAGAGATTTTCATGGGGTAGGCTACTTTCCATAGATCATCTCTCAATGCAAATCAAACCAGTTATTAGGTTAACTGAAATAAAACCATGCCAATCTCTAGGTATGGTGAAGGGTATGTGATGATGTGAGGCTATATTAACTCCAGAGGCCAAGGGAACTTTATCAGGATGCATAGTATCCTGGGTCCATGAAATAACTGGCCTTTAAAAATAAACATATGCCTGCCTCTATGGGAATTTAACATATGGGTGTCTATACTTATGCCACCTGTATTTTAAGGAAGCACATTTATTTATTGCTCTAGAATAAGGCTCAGGCTCTTTTTGTATGACGTTTACTGACAGTATTTAAACTAAGTGACAGATATCAGAGTCCACCAATCTGCCTTCCTGTAACAGGCTAAATGTTTTACATGGAATGACTCATTTATCTTCTAATCATTTGGACTGATAAGATTAAAGGGGCCAAACTACTATAATACACAATGGCTTATAATCATTAAATCACTTTATTAGGTACACCTGTTGCCATCTCTGCCATAATCTACCTTTTACCAAGTTTATAATGTTAATGTAATAGAGTACTATGTGGGATGTGACAGAGAAGTCACAACTTCTGTTCCCCTTTTTCAGCTTAGTTTGACCTTTTTTTGGCAATGTATTCTGGCATAACATTATCAGCAGTCTATTTAAAACTGGTTTAAGCCTGTGATGTCTGACTCTGGAACAAAATCACATGATCTCTTACACCCCTGTCATCAGTGGTTGCGGTGGTTTAAACTTTTGGTTTGGTCAAAACCGGGTTGCTATGTTCTGTGTCACACACCTGTTTTAACGGATCTTTTATGTCATGGTTTGAGTAGGAGGGGAGAGTACTGTTAAGATCATTTTATTAACTACTAATAGTTTAAAGTGCAACAAAAAAAATGGTTTATAGCAAAAACAATTAGCCAGTCGATTAATCGATGGATTGTTTTGATAATCAATTAATCATTTGAGTCATTTATCACGACCAAACTTAGATTTTTCTGCTTCTATCTGTTTTATATCATAGTAAACTCAATATGTTTGGGATTTGGACCATTTGTTGGACCAAACAACACATTTGAAGACGTCACGTTGCTTGGAAACTGGGATTTTAACATTTTGGAAACAAAACTAATCACTGATTAATCGTAAAGAGTCATCAGTTTATTAAAAAAGTTAATCAGTATGTTAACGTGAATCAAATGGGCATTTGTAAGCTTGCTGTTTAGCACCACTGTTGTAAAGTTATTGGTTCAGGAAACTGGGTATGATTGTAGGGTAAATTTGTCAGTAAAACAATAGTGGAGATGTTTAAATCATCAGCATACAGTGAAACATATCCCAGACATCAATGGCTTCTCAGCAGGTTTTAAATTGATCCTCCATTTTTCAGGTGAATTTCATGTGGTTAGTCCACTTCAGCCAATCGTGGCTGCTCCGGGTGATGACGTCATCCTGCCGTTCCATGTGGAGCCTCTGGTAACCGTGGCGGGACTGACGGTGGAGTGGTCGAGGCCCGACCGTCAGCCGGACCCCAAAGATCGGCTGAGCCGGGTCGAATATGTGCATCTTTACCGGGACACCCGAGAGGTCCCGGACATGAAGATCCCATCATACGTCGGTCGGACAGAACTGTTCACAGAAGGCCTGAGACACGGCAACATATCGCTCAAGATCATGAACGTGACGCTTGCAGACAAAGGGAGATTCAGATGTTTCATCCCGAAGTTAAACAGCCAAATACAGTCTTCAGTTGTTCAGCTTTTTGTTGGTGAGTTAGTCTGTTAAAAGTTTGTGATCCAGATTAAAGCTGCAATAAAAATGTTGATGTAAAATTGATCATATCAACATTTTATCTTGTCTATACAGTGCTAAAAATATAATATACAAGATCTGTGCCTCGAATATCTTTTTGTCAACAGCTTATGTTTCTGCTGCCCCATAGCAAAAGGCTGTTGTCTCCTTTACATATTATTGTAAATCATTGCACTCTTTACACTTTTGTTTTTTCCAGAACGAAAATCTGCTACAACAGAGACGCCTCTGCAACCCAGAAGTCACCAAACTCCTTATCCGACAAAAGAAGCGGATGGTAAAGGTGAGAAAAAGTCTTAAAATGCCAACGTTATTAGTACAAACATTACGTTTTAAGTTTCTTTATTCCGGTTTGGCAGGCCATCATTGTCAGTGGCAGACTCAGCCATTCCCAACTTGGATTGAAATTGCCTTTACACACATGCAGGAAACGATGCATCCATCTAGCGTAATTTCATGTCAATAATATTTCATTTCCCACTGCACCCTTGCCCATGCTTCACATTAAAAGCGTATAACTACTCAAGAAACAACAAACACTTTGTTGTGATGTTAAACTGCACTTAATTTTACCAGCGGTAACTACGGGCATCACCAAATCAACAGGACCAAAATGAGAAGGATTAATACTTCAATGTCGGTGCTTTGGCTTGTATCAAACCTGACCCTGAATCACATTCATGTTGTGTGTTAGCTCTCATCATCATTGTTTGTTTGGTTCTTTTTGTCAGGTGGTTTGTCCAGTCAGAAGATAGTGATCGTGGTTGTCTGCGTGGTCTTCCTGATGATCCTGGTTGTTGTTGTTGGAGTCATAAGATATTCACCACATTGTGTCACAAAGTGTCAAAAACAAAAAGTAAGTCAGAACCAATTTTGAGTTTATGTGTTTTCTCATTGGCAAAAGAAAACACACAATTCCCTTCTCTCAGTTGACTAATTATTACTTTTTTTGTTTAAATTGTCCCTCCAGCTTATATTGGTACCGACTGTCTAAGGGCACATTGGTAGACTCCTACAAAGATGAGAACCCACTTTTCTCAGCAGGATATTTCCAATTAGTTCGAGGATTCAAACCAGCAACCCTTCCAGCTACAGATGGACTCACTGGATCTGCAGGAGCGAGGCTTTTTATATTGTGGAAGAAAGCAGACCCCCACCAAAGGTCCCGTAAGTTTCTCTGATTTGAAGACTGATTGTGTGACATCTGAAGAGTCTTAAATATGAAGACTGTTAGAAGATCTGTTATTTGTACAATTGTTGACTTCATGTCATGAAGGGGAAAGTACATCTGAAGGCATCAGGATTATTTGCACCTGCTGTGTCCGGACTGAAACAGTTTTTTGCATAGTTTCACCCTATTTGAATTTTGTTTCCATAGCTTTGCATATGGCTTTCAATAGGACGTGGCAGAAATGAGTCAGAGCTAAGTGTGCATTTAAATGGAAGACATTGTTCATCAGGGAGAGTATATGCGTTCTTTTTTAATTTATTCTGTTTAATAAATTAATTACGTGTTATGTTCTATGTGTGTGATGTGAAGAAGCTACAAACATTTAATTGTGTTGTGAAATATGAGATATTTAAACCTTGTAACAGTGACTGTCAAGTTATGTCTTAACTTATTCTAAACTCTTGTTCTGTTATATGCTGTTTTTATTCTAAGATGTTTCAATAAAAGCGGGCCTTTTATTGGTTAAACATTGTTCTTGTGATCTAACAGATAACCTTTTTTAATGTTGCACTTCAAATAATTTTTTCAAATGTATTTGTCAGTTCTATGTTGTGCTGTGTGTAAAGAAATTATCAGCACAGTTGATTATTCAGAAGTTAAAATCTACCTCGTGTTACGCGGCTCAAGCAGGTACATTGCTTGTATTGCATGTTCCTCAAAGTTATGTTTTAGGATATAGGTCAGGCTTTAATTTTAGCCTCATAGCTTTTCTTATTTCTGTTATTTTTTTTCTCAGTGTGTTTACATCATATGAGCTGTGACTAATATATCTGTGCGGAAGGTCCCGTAACGTCAGCTGCTTATCTCTGTGACCTGTGACAGTAATTGGGTAAAGGTACTTTATTATCACATACATGTAGCGAAATTCATTCTCTCATTTAACCCATCCCTCAAGGGAGCAGCGGGCAGCCCGGGGAACTCCAGATTTGAGCCAGTGCCTTTATCAAGAGCAGTGACTGGATAACCTGTTTTTGATGGTGGGGAAAACCAGAGAAACCCACGCAAACAGGGGGAGAACATACACATCCACACAGAAAGGCCTGGGACGACCTGGATTCAAATCCAGAACCTTCTTGCTGTGAGGCCACAGTGCCAACCATTGGGCCACCATGCTGAGATAATATGCGATGTGCTTATATGATTTTGATTATGATTTATATGGTTTAATATTAAACCGACATATGTCTTGTTTTCACTCCATGAAAGTTGAAAGCTTTTGGCAATACTAGTTGTAGGCTCCAGGTATTAATTTCAGATGAGAACCAACAGTGATGCCAATTTAAGCCACCGCTTCTGTGTCATAACATCCTCTGCTAAATGAAATATCTTTTAGAGCAACTCACACAAAGATAATTGTTAGATATGGAGTGCAGAGAACATCAGCTCGTTAAAAATGTTCATTAGAGTCACGGTAATAAACACAAACATTTTGTTCAGCATGTAGCCATTATAACTTAACATCATGTTGCAATTTTAGTGAGAACATGTTTCAGACAAAAATCAACAACAAGACAGACAACAACAGAATTTGAAATTGAAAGTTGAAACTTTTTGGAAAGTTTTTTTATTTCTCTCATAAATTCTAAAGTGTTTCCCCTCTGGTTGTTTTATTGAGGAAGACCTTGCAGAATAAACAACAGACATTACATGAGATATTTAACTGAATCATTTCCTGCTCTAGAACAAGTATGACAATTGTGTTATCTAGAGTTCACGGAATCTTTGGGGGTTTTTTTCTGTCCCAGAAACCGAGACTCTGGATCTTATGTGGGTAAGTCAGCTGTTTGACATGGTTTTGTTTTCTTAATGATCTAGGCAAAGCTCCGCAAGACTTTGTTTATTAATTTGCAGAGGCAGAGGGAGAGATAAATTTTTTTCTCCAAATGAAGTACATTTCCAAATTACAATGTGTTTACTTCATTATGTTTGAACTCATTGCATTCAATCTGTGAATGCTCTGCAGTCATTTTCCCAAAAAGGACGTGGTTTGATATGGTTGAACCATTCTCTGGTGTTATGTTAGGAGGAAAAAAAACAGCAGAACATGTCAACATTGATAGAGACTTATACAGTGGGGGAAATAAGTATTTGACCCCTTGCTGATTTTGCAGGTTTGCCCACTTACAAAGAATGCAAAAATCTACAATTTTAATCATATGTACATTCTAACAGTGAAAGACAGAATCCCAAAGAAAATTCCAGAAAATCACATCATATGAATTTATTAAAATTGATAACCATCTCAAATACTTATTTCCCCCACTGTACATCTACACCTACAGCCTAGCTACTCATTCAAATTAGTAGTTATATTCTCTACAAAAACTGGCACATGTTAAAGGAAATGTAAGGGCAATAAATGTACAAGTTGTTAGGTATAGGTCAAAACCATTAGCTCATATATCTTATATCTGTCAGTCGTACTTTATAGTTCATGTTCATATTCTTGTATAGATCTGAAATTGTGCCATTAAAACTTATCCATTGGGTGATGGCAATGACAAACAATCCACAGTAGCATTCTGATGGTAGTAGTAGCTGTTCTATTCTAAAAAGTCACAGTTCACCTGTAAAAGTAAACTTGAATAAACCATACCTATGGACTTCATTAATGCTTATAGGCCTATGTAAGCCTTAAGCTATATATTTGTTTAAATAAATGGATTTGCGCTAAATTAGTCCGCATCCGCCGTTAAACAAGCAACTGAAGAAGAAGAAGAAGAAGAAGAGGAGGGACTTCGCCTCTGTGTGTAGTTCCGTCATTTCCGTCCGACGGGGAAAAAACAAAACACACCACTAGCAAAAGAGCTGTAATGAAAACCGAACCTAAAAAGCTCAACTACCACCTAAATTACCATGTGTAGCATACAGGTTAGGCGGTGAGTTAGCTAATGATACGGGGAACTAATGTTGGGTAGCCAACCAGCCTTTTTACAACATGAATTTGAGAGGACTCTTTCAGGACTTCAACCCCAGGTACCTTTAGCTACGACCTAGCTAGCACTTTAGCTAACTGTGTCGCTGTTGTTGTTGCGCTGCCTGCCGAAGGGAAAACATGCTGAAAACGTTTGTTTCATACGGGTGGAATAAAACACACTTATTCCTCATAGCTAAACAGATAAAGTAATATATAAAGTAAGTGTAAGTGCAGTGGCTAAAAGAAGCGAAAATAATTTATCTTGCTAAACAAGGCCTAGCTAGCATGCTAGCAAAGATGACGCTAGGTTAATGTAATCTGCAATAAACGCTGACTGTAGCTTTTAAGTCCAAACTTTACGCATGTTTTCAGTGTCCATACTTAGCTTAATAATGCGTGACACGTTGTTTTTAGGTTGCCCATAACAGTTACAGTTATGAATATCTTAATGAGATTTAAAGGCCCTCAAGAGCAACGGGTCCAGGCTTAAAATTACTACTAAAACTGGCCAAAAGTTGTAATACTAAAAAAACACCAATTATGGATTCCTTTAATAATGGACGTTATAAATGGAGTGCAATCAACCTGCAGGGATATATTTACATTTATATTTGCAAAAGGCTTCATAGTTAAACGATTTTTATTTTTATTTTATTTGAATCAGCAAATATGTTTGAAACATGTCTAATCTCTAATGACATTTCTTTCGATTTAAAAATCGAGTTGGTAGGTCAAATCGATTCATATTTTCAAAAATTCGATTTTTTTTTTTATCCAAATGCATTATAAATACTGTGGATGTTTAACAATCTTTGTTGCACACTGCACAGTGACTTTTCACTTAGAGAAAGGGTTTGCCTTTGCAATTTTGTTTATGTTGATGCACTTTAATTAAATACAATAAATATATATTTTTAAAATATATTTACAGTTCGCAGTTATTTTGTTTTAAATGGAAGGGGGGGGGAATCGTAAATCGAGTTTTTTTATTAAAAAAATTGCAGATTTTTTTAGGGAAACAAATCGCCCAGCTCTACTATGAACCTCTTTTTAATCCATTTATCTAATTTTCACATTCTAAGCTCCAGCCAAATACTTTTGTCTATTTATTTCATTTGCACCCATGACTGATATTACCACTGTCTCCTGTCTCAACCATCCTAACTTTCAAGTTTGTCTTTTTATATTAGCCTATTTTTTCCCACAAATGTGGACACTGATTACAGCAAATTTCAGTTATGCTTCTCTTTCTTCAATAATTGACATTTCACTTGCACACATTGTTTTTAAGAAAAATCTTAATTGATTAGAGATGCTCCTTCAATACCTGTAACTGTCAGTACTTACAGGATTACGAACAGGCTCCTTCTTTACATTGACGTCAGGAGTCAAACATGTCTCTCTCTCTCTTCCCTGTTGCAGTAAGTTCCTGATCTACTCCTGTCTGCTGCTCTTCTCCGTGTTGCTCTCCTTGAGGCTGGATGGAGTCATCCAGTGGAGCTACTGGGCTGTGTTCACCCCGATATGGCTGTGGAAGCTGTTGGTCATCATTGGGGCCTCTGTGGGCACTGGAGTCTGGGCACACAACCCCCAGTACAGGTAGACTCTCTCACACATTAATGTTGGCTGCACAATACTGTCCAGCACACGAAATTGTTTACTTAATCATGCATTTAGTGTACATCCACAAAGTATGCGTGTCATTAGTAGGGGTGGGTATCGTTCAGAAATTTGACACCTCTTCCTGATACAATACCTTTTTCCAATATCAATTTTATAAAATCTATTTTAATAAAAATAAATTACAACATTATACGTTATGAAACAAATCATTTTTTTTCCCCACTAATGTGATACACACTGTAGTCAAGCCTCTCAAAACAAAAAACACTCACACACTGTGGGTGGGAATATTCACTGGACTCACGATTCAATTTCATTACAATTATCCTTTCTAAGATTTGAATCCGTTCGATATCGCGATGTGTCATAACCTCAATATTATCATATATTGCTACACATGGTTTTCATTGAGAAATTCAATGAGATATCCCCTCCCCTCTTTTATTGTGTCTGCTCTTAAATAAAAAAATGAAATAGACTTCCTGAATGTAACAGACTCTAAACAAAGCAGACACAAAATTAACAAGTTACATCTGTAGGCAATAATTGATTATGACCTGTCATTGCATCAATGCAGAATCGTCCACGTCTGCATCACAATGCATCGATGCAATGATTAATTTCAACGCGCCCAAACACACACAGACACACACACATTGTGTGTGCTCATTGGCTAACTGAAGCTAATGGGATTTTGAACTTGTATTAAATTGGGGGTGGCAGTAGCTCAGTCCGTAGGGGGGCTGGAGAGATGCCAGTGCACCTCCTGGGCACTGCCAAGGTGCTCTTGAGCAAGGCACTAAACCCCCAAGTAGCAGCCCCCTCATTCTGACATCTCTCCATTAGTGTGTTTAGCATATATAGGTCCTGATCATGTTTGTAATTCAGGCCTGTGTTTAATGTGTGTGCAACTGTACTAACAGAGTGGAAATTGTCAATTTCCCCTAGCGGGATAAATGAAAGACATTCTTCTTCTAAAAAAAGATATTATAATACTAATTATATGTTTATATTATCATCTGTATTGTGTGTGATTGTGTGTGTTTGGTTAGCACCATGACATTTAATCGCAGGAATCATCAGTGTCAGTATGGATGAACCTGATGGTTTGATCTTAATGTATTCTCTCTTAGGGCTGAAGGGGAGACATGTGTGGAGTTCAAGGCCATGCTGATCGCAGTGGGGCTCCACGTCCTGCTGCTGATGTTCGAGGTGTTAGTGTGCGACCGCGTGGCGAGGGGAAATTACTTCTGGCTTCTCGTCTTCATGCCTCTCTTCTTCGTGTCGCCCGTCTCTGTAGCAGCCTGCGTCTGGGGGTTCAGACACGACCGCTCGCTCGAGGTAAGGGGTACACCGAGACCAGAGTAGGAAATCAATGCAAAATCACGGCCAAACACAATTGCAACTGTGGCTAGATAGTTTGAGTTTGCCTGTGTTAGGAGAGGGTTCAGAAATGAGCACTCTTTCTACATACAGAGACTTCTCATATACAGGCAGTATTGACACAAAGATTAACATTAGGACTGGAGTTGAATATTTTATTTTTCCCAGTATGAAGAGTATGTTTTATGCAGGGCTGCATATCATAAAAAAAAAATCTCAAAACCGGTACAGATACTATGTATTCTATACCAGTTCTTAAACAACACTTTTTTCGAGACCAATTGTATGAATCTATTTTAAAAAGAAACTACAAAATTTCACTTTACGGCAAGAATCTTTTTAGCTCTTTTACATCTATGTGACGCACACTGTTATCAAGCCTATCAAAATGTAACAACACACACAGACATGAGTCGTCTCTGTGCATAACGTAGTGTTTTTCCTGCATGTCTCTACAACGTCGACCCAGCCAATCACCAGCACCATTAGATCTTTATAGAAACATGCTGCATGCTTTATTGGCTCACTGATGCTGGTGAGATTTACTCCTTTAGGTATTGAACTTTGGTATTGAATGACGAAGCATTTTTAGATACTACGGAGGCAATTTGATTGTGTCTAAAAAGTATCTAAGTAGAGTACTCAGCCCTAGTTTAAAGAATGCTTTTTTGCGGGGCGGCCTCTAGCTCACCCAGTAAGAGCGTTGACCCCATGTAGGCTGAGTCCTGCAGCGGCGCGGGTTCGAATCTGACCTGCTGCCCTTTGCTGCGTGTCGTCCTCCATCTCTCTCCCTCTTTCACGTCTATCACTGTCACTATAATAAAGGGAAAGGCCCCCCTCCAAAAAAAAAACGAAAAGCAGCCAATTTGACGTGTCAGTGTTAGGGTTGGGAACCGAAACCCGGTTCCACTATGAAACCTTTTCCTACGCAACAGTAGAAATCGGACCGAATTAGAACGCAAATTTCAGTTCCTCATTTCGGTTCCACTTAATGTGTCGACTGAAATATTATATATGCAAAAAGGATGTAAAAGCGTATTAAAGGTCCCATGACATGGTGCTCTTTGGATGCTTTTATATAGACCTTAGTGGTCCCCTAATACTGTATCTGAAGTCTCTTTTATATAGACCTTAGTGGTCCCCTAATACTGTATCTGAAGTCTCTTTCCCCAAATTCTCTGGGCGGGCAAATCAGAGAAAGGGGAGGTAACCTTGCTCCTTATGACCTCATAAGGAGCAGATTCCAAAACGGCTCATCTGAGCTTTAATTTTCTCAAAGACAGAGCAGGATACGCAGGACTCGGTTTACACCTATCACCATTTCTAGCCACTGGGGGACCAGAGGCAGGCTGAGGGAACTCATATTAATGTTAAAAAACCTCATAAAGTGAAATTTTCATGCCATGGCACCTTTAACCATTCACTGCATGTGATCACTAGTAAACATATTACATCTTTGATGTCATTTTTCAGTTTTTCAGGAATCTGTATAGGAATCGGAATCGTTTTAAAAGTACCGGTTCGGCATCGGAATCATAAAAATCCAAACGCTACCCAACCCTAGTCAGTGTATGATGCACTAGTCACAATGGACACTGTAATCCCTTTAGTTCCCCACCCAAGACAATATTTGACAAAGTTAGCAGTTACATTTCTGTGTCCTCGTCCATGTGCAGACATTTATTTCAGAAAATATTAAATATGTGTGTGATAGGTTTGAAAAATGAGTATTGTGCTGATATTCTGTGTTTGTTTTTTTTCTCTTCTCAGTTGGAGGTGTTGTGTTCAGTTAACATTCTTCAGTTCATCTTCATCGCCCTGAGGCTCGACAGGATCATCAACTGGCCTTGGCTGGTGAGATACACAAAGTAGATCATCAGAGATTGCCCAGTGCTTTTATTTCACACACACACATCCATTTATCCGTTATTATATTATGCTTTCACAGGATGGGGTGTTTTCTGTGTTGTTCTCCAACCATGCGTTAAAGTGTAAGGTGATAACATTGTCCTTACCTTCATCTACTTTAATGTGTGTGTGTGTCTGTGTCTGTGCGCTGCAGGTGGTGTGTGTCCCACTGTGGATCCTGATGTCCTTCCTGTGCCTTGTTGTCCTCTACTACATCATCTGGTCTGTCCTCTTTCTGCGCTCCATTGACATCATCGCCGAGCAACGGCGGACTCACATCACCATGGCAATCAGCTGGATGACCATCGTCGTGCCCCTCCTCACCTTTGAGGTGAGTTGTCACTACTATACGTTTATTACCTTTGGTGTGTTGTATTTCATTTGTTTAAGCCTGTTTAAGACAAATTATGATTGTAGGAAATGGTCTATTAGGTATTTAAGATATATTTTCTGTTTAGGCATTTTTTTAAACCTAAATTACACCTTTTTAAGTAGTTAAGAATTATCTCCAAACACTAATTTCACAATCACAATTATCTATCAAACCAAAGTACTATTATAATAATAATAATAATAATAATAATAATAATAATAATAATAGAATTAGCCTGCCCTCTACTGGCTGAATACAGTCCTTTTTTAAAAGTTGATTCAAATGGCATACAGTATGTTCTGGATATTATAAATACCTTATGGCTTAATCATGGACAAAATGTGAAAGAAAATATAAAAAGTACAAAACTAGATTTCCTCATGTTTCCAAGTTACTTAGAAAAGCAAAAAAAATCATCCCCAATTGTAATTTGTTGGACAACATGTTTGCTGGAGTGTTCAGCATGCTCTGTGTACATTTTGTCATATTTTCCCATTAAATCGGTCTGATTTACACTCTTCCTTTATGCTGCAAGTTAAACTACCTAGATTACTGGGAATCCACCAGTATGTCGAAAAAATGTGAAACTATAGCCTGCCATAAAATGTCACAAATAAGTCACAGTATAAAGTATGTCGAAAATAGTAATAAAAAAAAAAGTAATTCATTAAATGTATTTGTGTCAAAATGACATATAAACATCTTTTCCTATTCTATTTTGCCTGGAAATGCTTTCAACACGCTTGCGTGTCACGTGAAAAATAGGCGTCGGTTCTATTTCTGGCATGCACGCGGTTTCAGCTGAAGTGCGTAAGTTCTAACCTGTTAACATGGGAGGCGGAATAAAAACTGACCCGCCACGCAGCTGACACACTCGCGCCACGCAGGCAGTGTGCAGGAGCCTTTAGGCAGTGATTGAGAATACTTATAAATACCTCCTGCATGCGTGTGCACATTTATGCACAACTTTGCACCAATTTGCTGCATTGCAGGTTTGCCTCCCAGTGAGAGCCTTTGACTTCTAACATCCTGTGTCTCTTCAGATCCTTCTGGTGCACAAGCTGGACGGCCACAACAGTCTGAGCTACGTGTGTGTGTTCGTCCCTCTCTGGCTCTCCCTGCTCACACTCATGGCCACCACGTTTGGCCAGAAGGGAGGAAACCACTGTGAGTATTTAAAGCCAGTGATGGGCTGTGGGCTGCTAGATGTCTATCTACAGTATAGACTATCTACAGTATCAATCAACTCATTTGTATCTTTTGCATCTTGTTGACGGAGCCGAAGCTTCTGATGTTTATCTACTTTTCAGCTCAGAGTATATACTTCTACTGCTATATACCTATACGTTTACTTATATCATGCAGAAAGCTTTGTTTGTCAATTCTAGGGCAGCAACTACAGTAACAATTATTTTTATTATTGACCAACGCCCGTAGGTGACTTTAAAAGGTTTCTTCACAATTTCTGAGTTGAAAATGCATCTTGTTGTCACGTTAGGGCCCTGTTCATGTTGCACAGACATTTTAATTGCATTTTGTGTCTGTTAAGAGGCATAAAGGCACTCTTTATGAGATGCCCCGACAACTGGCATTTTAGCTAACTGGGAGCTGTGGCCGTAGCTACAGCAACTCCAGTTTGATAGCACCGATTTAGCTCGGTTTTTTTTCTTCTATCGACCGTACTATAGATATATAGCGATCAAGATTCGGGTCAAAATCGGCCGGAGTTCTCCTTTTATAAAATGGTTACTCGGTTGTCAAAATAGTACATTTTCCTGTCAGCCGATAATTGATTAACTGACTAACCGTTTCAGCTCGGCCAACGTAGTGATGTCTTCAAATGATTATTTTGGTTTTTTTTTGTCTGACCAAAAGCATAGAATAGAACCAAAAGATTGGTTTTGTATAACAATTGAGAAGCTGGAACCAACAAGTCAAGTTTTATTGTCACATAATCATACAAAGTCAAACGTACGATGAAATTCTTAGATGTCATACACATTTTGTGCACCTGTGGTAGTTGGCAAGTACCGATGATTTTTATGTAGTTTATTAAGTTCCCTTCTGTCCTGATCCTCCCTTTTTAGGGTGGTTTGGCATCCGTAAGGACTTCTGCCACTTCCTGTTGGAGCTCCTCCCCTTCCTGCGAGAGTACGGCAACGTGTCCTACGACCTCCAGCGCAGCGAGGACCCCGAGGCGGCCGAGGACCTGCCCATCCCCGAACCGCCGCCAAAGATCGCCCCCATGTTCCACAAGAAGACCGGCGTGGTGATCACACAGAGCCCCGGGAAATACTTTGTCCCGCCGCCCAAACTCTGCATCGACATGCCTGACTAACGGGCCATCGGAGCGAGAAGGGGACTGCTGTACTGACAGGTTCACGTCGCGGAGCCAAAAACAGCAGAGGACGCTGCGTTTTCTTTTGGTTTCACCGAAGGATTTGGTCCCCCGGCCTAACCTCTGCGTTAGCATGGCTGCTGAGACCGAACACACTAGAGCCAATATGGTGACAGAACACTAATGGATCCATTAAAGTAAAGACTGCCCTGCCTAACTCTGTCGAGGATCGAATCATGGAACCAAAAGAAAGGACTTCTTTGTTGTTTTTTTTTAATCCGTAGATGAAGTTTCACTGTGTTGCTTACTCCCAGTTGTATCCATTTTTACGATGGACATTTTGGGGGAAATTGACAACAGAATTGTCTCCGATTCACTTGGATCTAACTATTTAGGTTGACACGAACGATGACGAGAGCTGGATCTGCGTAGACTTGAATATTTGACTCCGTTAACAGCGGTCGATCACTGATTCAGACAAACCTAAAGCCAAGATGGCGCTCGTCTTGCTTTTAAGATGGGGACCATTGGAGAGACCAGCTTGAATTTGGGATCTTTTTTTTTCCTCCCGTTTCCACTTTTGACCATGCAGGTTGGAGAAACAAAGGGGAGGTGGAGTTAAAAGAAAGGTTCAGCTTCTTTTTTTTTTTTTTTTTTTTTTTCAGGTTCTTGGTACAATATTTGCATGCCAGTATATGTATACTGAAAGAGCTAGTACCTTCGTCAAGGCGGTTATGCTCTTCGTCTCGGTTTGTTTCTGTCCTATTCTCCTGATTTTTATGCCACACCCTTCCACCATCGATTTTGGAGGGGACCCGAATCATTTTGCAGATACGCAACTATTTTTTTTTTTTCACTTTTGTCAACATTGTGGGGCATTTGTGCTACATTCAATTCCATTTAATTTATATATCAAATCATAACCGACGTTATCACAGGACCCTTAACAGATACAGAACAGGTCTAGACCTCACTTCAATTTACAGAGACCCAACGATTCCCCCAAGAACATTTGCACAGTGGCGGCAAAAAAAAAAAAAAATTAATTTGGTGTCGGAGTAATCGGAAAAATGTCTTTCCGATTTATATTTCACGACTCCCCTATTCCGCTTCCCTTTCCCTTCGTCGTCACGCAAAAATACTGGACACCGCTATCGACGTGTCGTTTAAACACTCTGAGCAAATACAAAAAAAAGCAACACATCTTCTTTGCAGCGTCGATGTCGTTTCCACATTACGACCTAAAGCTCACGGGGACACGCTAAAGTTGAGACTTCCGAACTCGGAAAATGGGACCATCCGAGGAGCTTGTGAACGCACCACTTGGCCTCGGCGGAGGTCTGCCGGTCTCTGTAATCGTTCCTTCTGTTCATACTTCGTACCGGCTGTGTAAGGATTCCTGCCGTCCTTCACGCCAACTCAAGACACGTCGGGAACCAAATCCAACGTTTGTTAAAAACAAATGCAGCAAGTGTGAAATGTCCTCTTTGTGTTCCCCGTATAAGGGCTGCGTAGGATATGCCAATACGGAGGGGATGTCACACTAAAACGGTTGTAACTCAGACTGCTGAAGTCTCCCATTAGCTTCAGCCCAGCGTTAGAATGCACATCTGCACAGAACCCCCGGGTTCCCCATCTCTTGCACTGCACCGGTATGGACAGGCTGAATTATTACAGTGACTCTTTCAGTGGGCATTTGTCATGCAAATATTGTATTAAAAAATATACCTGAAAAGAAATTGAACCTTTTTAAAAGAGAACAATGGAAAAAAAAAAAAAAAAAGCACTTTGTTAATCAGTTTTTTTTGTATTCCTGTTTTTTGTGTGTGTGTGTAAATAACATAAGTCACATTAGGGACCAGAGTGGAGATGGCAGGGTTAAAGAAAAAAAAAAAAGGAGTATTTGCAAACAATCATCCACATCTTTTTCAATTCACCTTGTAGTACAATCTGTGCCGAGAGTCAACATATTTAACGAAGACAGAAAAATAAGATAATCATGGGGTTTTCAGTGATTGTCAAGGTTTTCCGTGATTCAAAAAACTTAAGGAATGTGGCAAATACTGTACCTCCCGTATGGGACTGATGTGCATCGTTGTTGTCATTTAGCAGCTTTCATATTATTCTTGTAGCATACTGTAGAAAATGAAAGAGCTATGCTGTGCCCCTTTTCGTGCACCAAAGCCAGGCATTTTTCAATTCCTACACATATCCGCTTTTACCTGGCTCAAACTATAACAAATTGCAAATACTTTTTTTTTTTTTATCCTATCCAAATCTAATAAGTAGAAAATATAACTCCCGAGAATCCCTATGTGTGTGTTTACATTACCATATTTCCTCAAGTTATCAAGTTACTCAGAAAAGCAAAAACAATCATCCCCATTTCTTTATTTTTTTTTTTTTGTTGGACAAACTGATTGCTGGAGTGTCCAGCATGCTGTGTGTACATTTTTTCTACGTGTCTCTTTTCCATTAAATTGGTCTGATTTACTCCCTACACTCTTCCTTTATGCTGCACGTAAAACTACCTAGATAACTTGGACTCCACCAGTATGTCGAAAAAATGTCAAACTATAGCTATGCCATAAAATAAAAAGTCTGTATTGTAAATCGAAAAGTCAAAGTATAGTATGTCAAAAAAGTCATAGTATGTCAAAAGTATTCATAATATAGTTTGTCGAAAAAAGTCACAAAGTGATCGTATAGTAGTGATGTTACCCGTGAACCACCTGCTTCGAGGCATGTATCGAAAACATGAACCAATTTGGAATGAAGCTTTGTATCGGAGCTCGATTCGTTTGGAGATAATCACGTGACCAGTGACGTCCGAAGCTTCGTTTCACACACACCCACGTCACTGCTTCGAAGTTCAATTCAAAAGCTGCGCGAGCAGCGCGACACGGGGCTGGGGTTGTTGCAGTAGAGAGTCAACAGAGTCAGGAGAGTTAGTTAATAGAGAGATTATTATAGCCAGTAAGAAAGTGTATAGTCAATAGAAAGTTCATAGCGAGTAGGCTAGCCTAGTTTATAGTGAGTAGAGAGTTTATAAAAGAGAGTTTAGAGTGCCTTCTGCACTGCCTATCTCACCTATTTGGCTGAGGAGACCATGTTGCTCTAGGCTACATAGGCTTAATCACAGAAATGAGTGTGCAATGTGCAATGTGTTCTTCATTCATTTCTCTCCCAAATTGATGATGTTTTCAAACACAAGACAGTTCACAACCAAATTCCTAACTTTATAGTTCTTTTTTTTTGGCGGAGAAGGCAATTACATTTTTATTTATGCAAGGTCCCACATATAGGCTTAGTTATTTATGTCATTATTTATTTATCAATGAATTCATACTCAAAATGTGTTCATCTTCAACTCTAAAGTAGAGTTTAGATTCTCTGCCCAAGCCCGAGCCCGCCAGACTTTCGGGCCGGGCCGTTATTTTCCGCCACTATCCTGGGCCGAGCCGGGCCAGGCCGGGCCTTTAATCAAGCTGTTGTGTTTTTTTTACTAGGACTATAGCCTAATTGGGTGGGGAGAAAGCTATGTTATAATCAGAAATAGGAGAATTACCTTTGAGCAAGTTTGGAGTAAAGTCTGAGGTATGGAACCATTTTAAAAGTCGTGGGCAGTGACAATATGTGTCGGCTTTGTTGAGGGCATTAAGCGCGGCACGCTGTCGCCTATAACAGCAAATAAAACGGGGACTTGGATGATGAACAGACACATGAAGCAGGCTTGCCGTGGCAGAAAAGATGATAGTCAGCCTTCAACCTCCTCTTTTGTTACTTCTCCAAGCGTGAGGACGAGGCAAGCCCTCACAGAGAAGTACGTTGAGTTTTTTTTTTTTACGTTTCTTCATTCAGATCCATTTGCGATCCGTTCCATTCTGAATAAACAAACAGCGCAGTTTACATGCTTCGTCCTTGTTGCATTATTCATTAAGATCATTTTAAACATATTTCAGATTTTCATTTCAAACAACTCTGAATTGTATGAGAACGTCAGACGTATTAAAAAAGTGTCGGGTTAAAATCGGGCTCATGATTCCAGTTAATGTGTCGGGCCGGGCTTGGACACAACGCTGCTACTTTATGGGCTCGGGTCATACGAAGGGCTACCAGTTTGATAGGGCTTTCGCTTTAAATATGATTATTCATTAAGGATACTATTTATAACACTGGTCATGTTAATGATCAGTTTGTGACAATGACAATGGGTAACTATCCCATTTTTAAACAGGCCGGAGGGCTTCACCACCAGATGTCCTCAAAACTGTGTCAGTTTGTGACACAATCTATCCCTAACTTCACCACCAGATGTCCTCAAAGTTCTGAGTGAAACCTTTTTTCGATACAATTGGCTTGAAAGCTTCACTGCTTCAGAAAGCTTCAGTTCGCCATCACTAATTCATACTATAGTTTGTCTAAAAAAAGTCACGTATATCCAAATCCAAAGTGGAAAAAAAGTGATCGTATAATATGTAAAAAAAATAAAAAAAAGTGGTATAAAAGTCATAGTACATTATGTGTAAAATATATATATGTTTAAAAAAAAAAAAATTTATTAGGCATGGGCCAGTATACAATTCTGACGGTATGATAACCTTCAGCAAAAATATCAGTTTCACGGTATTGCGATAGCGCACTTACAGCGACCATGTTGAATGTTAAAAAAAAATGTCAGTTAAGTGTATCGAAATAAGTCATAAAAAAGTCTATGAGGTGATTGTATAGAAAGTTTAAAAAAGTATTATCAGAATCAGAAAAAGTTTACTATAACTCATGTGAAATTTGCCTTGGTGAAAGGTGCATACATAAACAAACATATTAAACAATATGAATTATTAAAAATAAATAATAATACAGAAAAACTAATACATATACAAAGTACGTCGTCAGCGGAGGCAGCAGCGTACCAGGTGGCGATGGAGCAGCTGAGGACGGACTTGATGATGGCTGTGTAGACGTGCAGCATCACTGGCTTTGGCAGGTGGGATTCTTCAGCTGCCGCAGGAAGTGCTTCCTCGGTTGTGCTTTTTGGGACTCCAGGTGGTCAATCTCCCACCTGTAGGCGGACATACTAGTATAGTATGTTGGAAAAATTCATGAAAAGGACATAGTAGTATATTATGTCAAAAGGTCCTAACATAAAAATTGAAATGAAATAGAAGTAAAAAAAATTTCATTATAGCATGTTGAAGAAGTTATGAAAAGTCATAGTGTATGTCGAAGAAAGTCATAGTATAGCATGTCGAAAAGCCATAGTATAGTAAGATGAAAACAAAAATCATAAAAAAGTCATAGCGTAGCATGTCGAAAAGTCATAGTATAGTTAAGATAAAAAAAAATAAAAAAATCATAAAACAGTCAAAGTCATAGTATAGTCTGTCGAAAACAAAGCCATGTACAATATGTTGAAAAACTCATAGTATAGCATTTTGAAAAGTAGTAAAAAAAAAATATGTCAGTAGGGTGTCTGGGTAGCTCACCTGGCGGGGCATGCGCCCTTACAGAGGCTCAGTCCTCGCCACAGCAACCGCAGGTTCGGTTTCAACATGCAGTCTTTTGCTGCATGTCGCTCCCCCTCTCTCTCTCTCTCCTCTTTCATGTCTAAACTGTCCTATCAAAAAAAGGCCTAAAATGCAAAAAAAAAAAAATCTTAAAATTAAATGTCAGTATAGTACGTCTGAAAAAGTCATATTATGGTATGTTGAAAAAAATACAGTAGAATATAAGTTAAAAAAAAATCATAAAAAAGTCATAGTATATGATTTCGAAAGAAAATAAAAAAGTCATAGTATGGTATATTGAAAGAAAATAAAAAAGTCATAGTATAGTATGTATAGTATGACTTTGTGCCCTAAAAATGTCATTAAAAAGTAATAGTATAGTATCCAAATAAAAGTCATAAAATGTCTTAGAATAGTATGACCACTTTGCCCGGTCGGTTATCTGCATTTCCAAGTCTTTAATACAGCTTTTAGCTGGAGAAACAAAAAATTAATCACTTCACATTTGCAATAAAATAACAGTATAAAACTTTTTTTTTTTTTTTTATTATATTTATTGATGTAGTAACATCGGATACATGAAGTGAAATTCTTCCCACAACTAGCAATATGTTACAGTAAAGAAAATAAAGCAGCATTTTTATATTTACATAAACGTGGAAATCCCGGTCAAGTTAATTCTATTCAAGTAAATAAGGGACTGAAAATGAACATTACGAGGTGAGTGAGGTTGAGTGTGCATCCCTCTTTAAGACGGAAAATAACTGAATGGGTGAAATGGTGTTCACCGGTGACTGGGTGCGTCTAGGACAGTGCTCCTTGAGTACAGTACAGCTGATAAACTGTTCTGCTCAGAGCTGGACCCAGGTTTCTGAAAAACAAGGAAAGAAAATTAAAGCATTCATAAAATCGCAATTTCTCCTGGTACAGGTGCATGTCATCTTACAACTCAAGTTAACACGACCCGCTAACATTTGTGTGTTTTTTTTGACAGTCCCTTAACTTCTAGTTGAGTAGTGTTGGGCATCGTTTGGATTTTAACGATTCGGATTCCAATTCCGATTCTTCCTTTTGATTCCGGTTCTTATCGATTCTCGATTCCGATTCTTTGAGTGGTGGAGTTTAAACGGGTCACATGCCTATTTCACAAATAAGAGGAAAGTTTTATTTTGATTCAAAATGTGGGTTGCAATTTGACGGGGCTTTTTCAACGTAAAATAAAGCCACACTAGAGCACCGCTTACTGTGCTCCAAGGCTGCAACACAAAAAGCGCCTGGCCGCTACGGAAACCCAAACTTGCGCATGTTAAATTGGAAAGTGATGATCGGATTTGAAACCAAATCCTCCAAACGATTCCAAAACGATTCCAATACAGAAACGATTCCGATGGAATCGTAACTTTTTAAAACGATTCCAATTAGGAATCGGTTCTCGATGCCCAAACCTATAGTTGAGTATATTTTCAGTTAAGTCACAGTAGTTGGACTCAATTATGACTTTTTTTTTTTTTTGGACAACATGAATCTTTGGAACATGCTAGAAAAAAATATGAATCAAGTTTACACTACAAACCTTTTCAGCTTCCCGTATCGGATGGAAGAGAGGAGTTTCTCCTTCTCTGCTTCACTTGCACACTTTTTATAGGCCGTCAGAAGACTGAGAGAGAGAGAGAGAGAGAGAGAGAGAGAGAGAGAGAGAGAGAGAAAATAAAAGCTCTTACAGCATCTCTTACAGTAGCTTGGGCCCATAGTCCTCAGTAAAGATATCAGTTTCTGCCTACCACCCAGTTCTGCTGATCTAAATAGACCTTTTTTGGGTTACACTTTACTTGAAGGTATCTACATAAGAGTGACATGACACGGTCATGAACGCGTCATAAACATTATAAACAAGTCAAACGTTTATGACTAACGATTGTTGTGTCATTCGGTTTTTGTCATGACAAGTTATGGTTAGGGTTAGAGTAAGGGTTAGGGTTAGGGTTCATGTGTCATGACAGTGTCATGTCTCTCTTACGTAGCTACCTTCAAGTAAAGTGTTACCCTTTTTTGTTGCTGCTGCATGAAATCATGAGTACATTACCAGGAGAGGAAAAAAAAAGGAGATGATGGGTAAGAAGTGAGAGGTTATAGTAAGTACAGACTGACATGTCTGTACGTTCTAGAACATGTGAGCTACCTGTGCGGGGTGCTGTAGTGCTCCAGGATAGCAGCTGCCTTGTCTCCAGACAAACCGCTGAACTGCATCAACTGTCTGGCAAACACTTCCCTCACGGTCTGACACTACAAGGGACGAGAAAGACACACCATGTAACACTGCGATTAAAACAAAGAAAAAAAATTTTTTTTATCCCTTGTGTTGTCGTCCCGTAGACCATGCAACTTTTAGTTTTTCCTGGGTCAAAATTTAAAGTTAAAACCTCCAGACACACTTTTGTCACTTTTCCCGAAGTTCTTTGTCAAATTGTATTCGGACATTTTTTGATTTCTCGGGCAGTTTTTGTCACTTTTTGACGTTTTCTCACTTTTTCCAATGTCTTTGTTGATCTTTCTGCGGTTTTCTTTGGCATTTTTTTTTTTTTTTTTTTTACCTACATTTATGTCACTTTATTCAGTGTTCTTTAATCTTTTTTTTTTTTTTCTTCAAATGCTATAAAATTAAATAAAAACACCCAAATTCAATAAAAATTGTGAACTGATCAGTTATTTAACTTGTGAAGAGCGTTGTTTTTTTTTCCCAATTTGGTTGAAGGAAACCCAAATTTCTGATATAGAAACGTTTTGAAAATGGGTCAAATTTGACCCAGAGGACAACAGGAGGGTTAAAGTGCAAATACACAGTACACGTGTACACAGACACGCACCTTGTTTTTGATTGCGCCATAGTTGAACTCTGCAAAAGAAATGAGAGAGCAGGAGGCGGTCCCGCCCTCCTCCTCATCACTCCCTCCATCACCCTCCAGCTCTCTGGAGCGACAGATCAGCGTACAGTTCTGAAATAAAGATGAAAGGAGGACATGTGTAAAGCCCACATCACAGTTAAAGCTATAGTGCGTAGTGTCTGTCTCCCCCATGAGGAATTCTAAGTAATGGCACAGTTGCTAGTAGCCAAGGAGGACACGGAGGATTAAAAATAAAAACAAGACGGACTCTTCAGAAGAGGTCATTATCTTCACTCTTCACCGGACGCCACGATCTTCTGAACATAGCCATACTGAGAAATACAGACAGTTGTGTTCCCCAGATTCTGTATGGGTCTGCTCATGAGGTGGCTTTTGCTTAAAAAGAGAGAAAGATGAGAGAAAAAGATACCGTCTGTGTGTTTCACCTGGTACAGTTTAGTCAGGTACCGCGTCATGACTGTGAGGTAGGCCGCCGACTCCCTCACGTCCTGGACTCTCTTCACGAAGAAGCCATCGACTACCTAACACACAAACGCATACGAATGACAAGAGCACACAAGACGTATATATACACACACTACACACACACACAAAATCGGCAAACCATCACGAAACCACAGTAACATTTGCTGTCGCTTATTTGTACTACGATGGAGCCAATAGTCGTGTGATGTGTTTTTTGTGTTTAATGACTTTAACTTGTTCTAGTGATGTCTAGAGCTGGAACCATTCTGGATTTTTTATGAAGATATACATTTTTAGCAACATTATGGCCATTTTGGCATCAGAAAGTTGTGCTAAAGATATGTATTAATATGGATTTTACGACAGCACACAGTACAAATAGCAGTCAATTTTGAACAACAGAAATGGCAATATAATATGATAATCGTGAATAAAAACACAAGGACAATAAAAGTTGAAACAAACCTAAAATGTAGTCTTTATGTACTGCAAATTATTTGCCAACATACATGGCTATTCAAATATATTAAGCCAGTATTGTTCATAAATATTGGCCCATATAGCAATTTGGTCATATCTGTAGTTGTACAAGAATATTTTAAAAAGTTATTAGCCAACAAAAGTATTGTGATTTCTTTACTACATAGAATTTTTTTTATCTTCCCATGTAGAAATGAATGGGATACGGTTGTGGTTTTATGTAATCACGAGCATGTAATCATTAAAAATGCGATATTGCCGGGAATAGATGCATATTTGGTTGTGCTGCATTATGTACACCAACTGTGTTCCCAATAAAAGTTTGAATAAAAATAAATAAATATAAATGCTGTACTGAAAGAACAAGAAACAAAATGACAGATGCATGTATTTCAACAAAGGAAAATAAGAACAATTTCTTTAACGAGGTGCACCTGAATGCACCATCCCTGTCGGCTGCCACACAAACAATTTTTTTGGAGGTAGCACAACCGCGACTCCCTAACTAGACATAAAAGAACGAGGTGCCCGTCAAAACCGGCACATACTTCTTTCCCTAGCAGCACAACGGCAAATAATCACAAACTTCACGGCGATCAGCATCCAGCTGTACTGGTCTGGATCTATTGTTGTCCAAAGTGTGTACATGGAAGCGGAGGAGTGTGTTCTCCCACCTGTGTGTTGACTATGGCCTGCTGCAGCGTGGTTTCAGGTAAACTCAGGTGGGAGGCAGCCGACCCGCACTCCTCTACCAGATAGCAGGGCCTACGGAGACCACACCTCTTCAGTCGAAACTGATGCAGGGAAGAAAAGAAGGGAGAAAGACAAAAAGTTGAATGATGGTTCCACCCAGTAAAACCATTATATATAAAAGAGAAACTCAACTAAATTGTGACAGGGATTTGGCTTTGTTCTTCACATTTTGCAGACTAAATGACAAATAACAATTTGACTAAAAAAAAAAAACTGAAAAATGAATTGCCAAAGGAGACTATGCACCACACACACACACACACACACACACACACACACACACACACACACACACACACACACACACACACACACACACACACACACACACACACACACACACACACACACACACACACACACACACACACACACACACACACACACACACACACACACACACACACACACCTTCTGTTCCCTGAAGCGTCCATCGATGATGCTACCACACAGGTCGTCCATCCTCTTCCTCTCGATGATGTAATCAAGGACGAGCTCCCTGCCTGTAGGGGCACGCAACTGACCTGGAGGAGGGAGGGAGGGAGAGAGAGAGAGAGAGAGAGAGAGAGAGAGAGAGAGAGAGAGAGAGAGAGAGAGAGAGAGAAACACAAGGATTGAGGCTATAATGCATTTATGTAGATAGATGGGCAATGTGCAAATGACTTAGGGGGACATTAATGCCCAAAGTATGGAAGTAAGTGAGGACACTTTCTTTTAAAACCAGAATTACGAGTGTCTTACTATTTGTTTTAAAATTCACTTTGGGATTCTGTTGATCACTTTTAAAGCCACACGTGGTTTGGCTGTGTTGTAGATTTCTGATCTTCCTAATTCTGCACCAAGACCTCCGCAGGAAGTACTGACAACCAAATGTTGTTAAAAGTTCAAACTAGCAAAGTGACTTAATTTAGACGACACATTTTTATCAGCCTGAGAAGAGAATGATATGAGAATGAAAGAGTGTATAATATTGTAATAGTTAGGGCTGGGCAATATGGAGAAAATCACATATCACAATATTTTTGACCGAATACCTCGATATCGATACCGCAACAATATTGTAGATTTTTGATAAATAATCATCAGTAATGTGGATATAATGACTAAGTGGGTAAAGGCAAATACTAGAACAGTTACAACAGTCTGGTAAGTTCAGAAAATGACATCACTTTACTGTAATGCAGCCTTTCAAACCAGGAAAAGACAACACTTCTGTCTTATCATGATATTACGATATCCAAAATCTAGGACAATATCTAGTCTCATATCACGATATTGATATAATATCCATATATTGCCCAGCTCTAGTAATAGTAATGGCATAACAATGGCTCGGGCTACCCACTGGACACCGGTACTAAACAAAAGAGAAAACTATAAATTCTGTCTGGAGTCAAAAGGTGAGAAGTAAAAAAACATGACTTGAAAATTAAGCTATAAAATAGCACGCTTGATGACGCCATTTGGAGAAAAAAAAAAAAAAAGGTATAAGTCACAGATTCTGTATTGTCCCAGATGCTATGATTAGCTTTGCTCATTATTTGGTTGCTGTCCCTCTGAACAGCAGTACCTCCCAACATTTTCAGTTATGCCCCTCTTTGGAAGCCGGGAATATTATCAAAAACATGCAATTTTGGAGAACAATTCATGTTTTTTTGTTACGTAAAAGTAGGGCTGGGAAAAAAAATCGATTTGATTTAAAAATCGAGTTGGTAGGTCAAATCGATTCATATTTTTAATCCAAATACAGTATAAATAATTTGGATGTTTAACAATCTTTGTTGCACACTGCACAGTGACTACACTTAGAGAAAGGGTTTGCCTTTGCAATTTTGTTTATGTTGATGCACTTTAATTAAATACAATAAATATATATTTTTAAAATATATTTACAGTTCGCAGTTAAAATCGCAGATTTTTTTAGGGAAACAAATCGCCCAGCTCTACATAAAAGTAGGTTTTAGAGGTAAATATGTGCCCCTAGTTTACCTTCTTGTGTGTGTATGTGTGTGCGTTACCTGGAACAGGTGCCACCTTTTCTCGAGCAACCCACAGGAAGTCTCCAACGTTTAGCTTCCTAACATCGAAGGTCACTCCATTCCTCTGAAGCTCTTTGACCAGCTCCTGCTTGCGGTGGCTGCTGCCGCTGCACGGGCAAATCAAAAAGGTCATGAAATACACATGTGCGTGTACTGTACACGTATATCCAGACAGCTCTCTTACCCAGTTGTCTCAATGAAGTCAACACAGAGTATAATTTCGTAGGTTCCGGGCAGAAGACACGCTGCATTAAACTTTCTGCTCGTCGCATGCGAGTTCTGGGGGTTTTCCGATAAACCCATCCCGTCAACGTCCCTCCTTGGCGAGGCTTCGCAGGTCGGCCTCTCCGTGGGGCTGTGGAGAGAAGACGATTCCTTTTGTTCCAGCAGAGGAAAAAAAAAAAAAAAAAAAGAGCAGAAGGTGAAGACTTCACTTATTTAAAGCAATCTTACTGTAGTCTGTCTTCTTCCTTCTCTTCGTCGTCGTCATCACTAGCGGTAAGGTCCACGAGCCCAGGACCACCGTGCGCTTCCTCCGCGTCCCCCTCTCCTTCACTTCTAGCCTCTTCTCTGTCCCCCTCCGGGCCATCTTTAGTCCCTTGTTCTACGCACTCCAGTCGCTGCGCCAAAGCCAGACCCTCTTCTGTCAGAGAATACCTGGGCAAAAAGGAGAGTGAACTAAATTCACGTCGCTGTGGTATTAAATGACACGGAAAAACTGCACTAAACTTAGGTTAGAAGTTTGTCAGCATCCCAACACTGCTCACTGTGTACCTTGCAGGGTTGTGGGTCTTCATCACAAAGTTCTTCTGAATTAGAGTGCTCACCGAAGACCAGGCAGTGTACTTACTGCCTAGATCTGGCTACAGACACGCAGACGGACAAAGTAAAAGAGGGAACGATTTAAACTCCGTTTTGAAATAAATCGACTGCACAAGAAGATAAACAGATATCAAAACCAGGGGTTAACATTAACAAAAGGATGCAACGATATTTCACTTACGACAGTGAAAGACTTATCACAGAGACGCTGCGCTTCTGCTTGTAGCTCCATCTTAAACATATAACCTTTGCTACCTGGGATCTAGAGAGAGAGAGAGAGAGAGAGAGAGAGAGAGAGAGAGAGAAAACAATGGGATTTGGATTACTAAAGGCCTAATGCAATACATTTAAACTACATGTGATGGAGAAAGGTGTACCTGGGACTGCCTGTAAAGTGTGAGCAGCACAGCATAACCTCCAGACCTCTTCTGGGGTATGTAGTCCCTTTTCTTCTTCCTTCCTCCTCCTCCTCCTCCTCCTTTGTCTTTCCCTTGATCCCCTGCTGCATTCTTCTACAAGGAAAGATGGCAGACACAGGAACGTTAGAAGTTACACCTATAAACACTTTTCTATTTTTACTTTCCTTTTATCGCTGACTGATATAACACAGAATGGTGGTCTTTTTGTTTTGCAGCGGGACCAGGCAAAACACAATTTTGCTCCTCCATGTATAGTACTGCCCTGTATATGGAAGGATGACCATAATCTCTCTCATCTCATCTAAGTTACCTTTCTGGAGGGAGCCAGGCTGTTGTTGTCCTGTCTGCCAGGACGGGGCGCTCCTTCAGGGAGAGAGTGAATAGGAGCGTCTGGGCCTAATGGAGACGGAAAGAGGAAAAACACAGAGGAGCTGGTGTGATTACATACATAAACTAAAAAACTTAAACATACTTTAAGACTACTTTGTTATGACAAATCTCCAACTATAATACAAATCGCTTAATACAAATTAGGTCGTGTGGGTTTTGTTTGTTTGTTTTTCTGATTTGACTGGTTGCCTGTGATTCTGATGACCTATGATTTGAACTCTGAACTGCTCCACCTTTTTCTTAAATGCTCATGGTGTGAAATATTTGTAGTTCATATATGTACAGTATTCATATTTCAATTGATTCCTTCAAAATTCATTCCCTTCTGAAAACATTCTGTAATACCACTAGTTTCTCATCCTGTATTTAACATAGTTTCTCCCACTCTCAATGCAGCCACCAATTTTTTTTTTTTTTTTTTTTAATGATCTCCTATTTTACAGATTCCTTTGCAACGACTTATCTTCACAGCCTTGGTTCCTGGCAATGTCTTATTTGGACAAGAAATAATCTAACATGCAACATGCGTTTCTTACCGTTCTCTTTAAGGTACCGTTGCAGTTTTTGATCCAATATTTTACAGATGCCGTCTCCAAAGTTCTGGAGGATCTTTGCCTCTTTGGCGTTTTGAAGCGGTAATGGATATTTATTCAAGGAGCCGATGGCCTGGACAAAGACACAAAGAAATACACAGAAATAAAGATAGACTTAAGTAAAAGTAGTAATACCACAGCATAGAAATACTCTGTTACAAGTAAAAGTCCTGCATTCTTCACAAAATCTTACTTAAGCAAAAGTACCAAAACACCAGCATCGAAATATACTTGAAGTACAACTAGTAAAAGTACATATTATATTCAGCGGCTACTTCATTAGGTACACGCGTACAATCTAATGTGATCTAATACAACAGCTCTGCCACAAATTCATCAAGCCCTTATACTTTATAACATCACAAATTTGAGTTTTAGCACTCTAGTTTTTGGATTTGGGAGAGAGCTGTTCATGTTTACTAATGTTTTTGGACTGTCTGACCAAAAACTGACAGTCCAAAATCCAAACCAAAATTGCATCAAAACGGACTAAATTAGGCTACTTTTAGAATAGAATGCCTTTTTATTGTCACTATACACATGTACAATGAGATTAAAAGCAACTCCTTTCCCAGTGCCAACATATACGTAAAAAATGTAACGTGAAATAAAATAAGCAGAGCAAAAAAAAAAAAAAAGGGGGATTATTAAGCACAGTTGAGACACTATATACATATGAAAAAATAAGTATGGTTTTATATTCAGTAGGGCTGGGCAATATATCGACATTATATCGATATAGTGATATGAGACTAGATATTGTCTTAGATTTTGGATATCATAATATTGGGATATTCTGATCTTTTCCTGGTTTTAAAGGCTTCATTACCGTAAAGTGATATAATTTTCTGAACTTACCAGACTGTTCTAGCTGTTGTATTATTTGCCGTTACCCACTTAGACATTATGTCCACATAACTGATGATGATTTATCTAAAATCTAAAAGTGTGAAGATATTTTGTTAAAGCACCAATTGTCAACCCTAGAATATCACTGCAATATCGATATCGAGGTATTTGGTCAAGAAAATATTGTGATATCTGATTTTCTCCATATCGCCCAGCCCTAATATACAGTGTGATATGCAGTCTGGGTTATTGCACACTATTTGAATATTGCCCAATAATGGTGTAATAATGAGTAATAGATTTTCTCAGAACTAATGGTTGTAGTTGGTCCCCGGTGGACTTCTTTAGCAAGTTTTATGTATCGGATTTTCTTCGATAGAGATAAATATACAACAGTTATATGCAGTAAACACAAAAACTGCAGAACTGGAGTGAAGAGACCACCCTCTTTACCTTCTGGTAGGTGTACTGGATCTTCAGTCCCTTCTCTTTGGCCTCGTCCCGGAGCTCAGTGAGCCACTTGAGGAACAGTGGGTTGGGGCAGGAGGGCAGGGCGCGTTTGCGACCCAACCGGACCGGCTCCGCAGCTGGCATCCCTTTGGGTCTGTCAGGAGAGAAATTACACGTTAGACTGATACGGATAGCATAACACATAGCACACCACGACATGATCAAAGACAAGCAAACGTTACATTTACATTGACAATTACCTGGGAATGAGTTGACTGACAAGTCGGAATGCACGGTGGGGTTAGCTCTAGCCAGGTTAGCCATTGTTAGCAATGCCAGTCGATAACAACGCATTACGCTGTTTCTTGGGGCATACAAACAGCGTAACAACATGTCCACAGGTAGACGTTGGACAGGACTGGGTGTACGACTGATTTAGTGAGACACAAATAAGACAGGAGTGCTAGTAAACTGTATGTTACTACAGCTTTCACTGCGGTTGACGCATGGAGACAACTGCAACTTTAGCTAAGATTTAAGCTAACGCTGGCAGCCGCTAATTAGCAACGTGAAAGTTTTTCGCTGACAAGCCACCGTGTTTAAGCAACATGTGTAGAGGGATGTAGCAGAGGAAAAAGTGAGGTAAAGTGTGCTTGTGCGTGTAAATGCGGCTCACCTTTAACCTGTGAGTTTGCAGCAGTTGCTGGCGCCTTGCATTCAAAGACACAGCAGATCACGTGTTCTTTGTTGACATCACGTCACCGGAAGAAGACGACAGGGCCGGGGGCAAAAATATCAACAGTGACATCTAGCGGCGAATATTTAAAAGGATTTTTTTTATTTTAAAAGATTTTTATTGTTATGATATTGTGTTCATTTATTTGATTTCTAGTTTATTATTATTATTTTTAATTTTGTGTTTTTTTATGGTTTGTCATTGAATTGTTTAATTAATTAGCATTATTATTATTTGTATGCTTAAAGGCGTGCTAACTTGAAACCCCCTTGAAAACAAGTTGGTGTATCTCATGTGAAAGAGAAAGAAATACAGGGATGAATAAACGTAAATTACTAATTAACAGTATTGGGAAAATAACCTATACATTTAGTAGACTCAAGTACTATTTGGCCAACTTGTACTTTACTTTCATTTTCATTTTCTGTTACTTTATAGGCCTACTTTCACTCCACTACACCTCAGAGGCAAATATTGTACTCCACGACATTTACAGTATGTGGTGACTTCTGTGGGACTGTACTTGAACTTGCTTTGAGCTTCTGACAATTCATCTAAAAGATGTTGACACATTTCACACAAAACCACAATTGTCAACCTCACAGTGGTGCAAGAAGAAAGGTCAGGGGATCACTAAAGTCAGTATGACTCATCCTCTGGGGGACAATGAATGTCTGTCTCTACAAAATGTTAAGCCCATACATCTGAAAGTTGAGATATTTCACTGTGGACCAACCGAACGCCAAACTCAAATTTCCAGAAAACAATCTCCAGAGCCACAGCACGAGCATGGCTATAAATATAGATTGTGTGTGAACCCCAAAAAACCAAATAGCTTTATAAAAATGTTAAGTCAGCTATAAACCAATAACCAAATGTGGCAAAAACAGTCTTAACTACATGTGCAAATACATTATTTTGCAATGCTTTGAAATAAAAATGATGTACCAGAAGAAGGACGGTGTGAATGACAAAATCACTTCTGGAGCCTCTTTAATACAATCAGTGTCAGTTAAGTTCCAAGACCGTTATCTGGTCTTCACTTGAATCCGCCTCTGTGTTTCCTCAGGCTGAAAGGGCGTTTGCAGGATTCCTCCAACAAGACCCGACAGAGACCAAGAATCCACACCCTCACCTTCACCCAACAACAACCGCTCTCTTTCTCAAACACAGTCAAAAGCTCGAGGGGGAAAAAAAAGTAGCATAATTAACGTAAACAGCCATCTTCCATGCACTCACTCACACATAATGTTTGTAGAGGCAGTGCAAAGCATAATGAACTCACACTTTTGTATTCAAATTCACCGCAACTGAGACATACTGTATAAAATTAGGCTGACTCTTTGGACTAAAAAAAATAACATAAGAGGAAACTTTAATAACAATTTTGCTTACAAATAACTGTAGTATTTTAGAGGAGTGGTACTGTTCGGTATAGAACATGTTCCCTTTTTATGACAACAGTCATGCCAAGAATTCCTTCTGTGCCTGTAGCAACATTTCCTGTCCTCACTTGAATGCCGTAACCTAAATATTTGATCGAAAAAAGAAAACGAATTATCATGTATATATATTACTTCCTTTAATGAACAAAGTACTTTCATAGAAAAAAAACTCATCTTTTTTTGCTGTACAGAGACACACCCATAGGAAATATTCACACGCAATACAGATGAAGAAAAACATGTCGGTATTGTCATGAGCCGTTAATGAGCAAAATATACATGTAAAGAGAGGCTTGGCCTTGCATTATTTAATTTAAGGTTTAAGGTGTGATATCTACAGATACCCAAATCCATACACACATACATTTACACACACATATACAGACATTTACTGTACTTTCCCCACTGATATTTAAATTGGCATCCACCTGTCCTTGCATCACTTCACTTATATGTCCAAATGTACAGAGTTTGTCATTTGATGAGCTTCCGGGTTCCCCTCCCCCCCTCTCTACTGCCCCGCCGATCCAGTGGTATCATCACTGTCAGCTCCGTGGGCGGAGCCTGGGGACGATCCTCCGCCGGCTCTCCTCGCGGCCTTCCCCTTCAGCAGCGCGCTGTCGGGGTGAAGCGAGTGGAGGTGGATCACCAGCTCCTCCTGAGATCCCGACGTGAGGCCGCACTCCTCGCAGACGTACAGCTTGTTGCGCCGCTCCTTGTAGGCGTACTTCTGCGTGACGCTGTGGATCTTCTTCATGTGGGACTCCAGGGAGCAGCGCTGGGTGAAGGCCTTTTCGCAGAGCGTGCACTTGTAGGGACGGACTCCTGTTTTTGGAAAATGTGACAAGCCAGAATCAGAATCAGCAGAAGGTTTTATTGCCACAATAAGTACACTAATGTGGAATTTGCCTTGGTGAAAGGTGCATACATAAACAAACAAACCAACAAACATATTAAACAGTAATATGACATAAACACTAAATACAGAAAAAAACAAATATATACATACAAAATAACTTGAATAATAAAAAAAGAGGCTGAATGGGTTGAGTGGAGAATTTGCTAAGAATATATAGTATGTAGTATATGCAATGGGCAGATGTAAAGTCCAGGATGAAGGTTAGTGCAAAGTGTAGTGACCAGGGATTTGGGGGGGTTAAGAGTCAATGTCAGTGGGGGTCCAGGGCCTTGTTAATAAGACTGACTGCAGAGGGGAAGACAGTGTTTTCATGACAGAAGGCAAATGTCATTCAGTTCACTTTATTTAAGAAGGGGACATTGCTAATTCATAAAACACATGATTTTTGCATGAATTAAAAATGCCAGCATTGGCCAAAAACAATTTTCTTGTGTAGTCCCCTGGCCTTGATGTAAAAAAAAAAAAAAAAAAAAAAAAAAAAAAAGGCTTTTATATCATTTTATAAATCAGTGGTGGAATGTAGCTAAGTAAATTTACTCAAATACTGTACTTAAGTACACATTTGAGGCACTTCTACTTTACTTTTCTTTTCATGCCACTTTCTACTTCTACTCCACTACATTTCCGAGTAAAATATTGTACTTTTTACTCCACTACATTAATCTGACAGCTGTAGTTACTAGTTACTTTTCACGTTAAGATTTTTGCACCCAAACACCAACAATGTAACAGCCAGATGATTAGACCATTAAAACACACAACTGTTTGGATCCTTTCCACTTTCTAAAATGGGAGGATTTTTCTGCATTGAATACTTTTACTTTTAATACTTTAAGTACATTTTCCTGACTCCACTTACATACTTTTAACAGAGTATTTTTTTTACAGTGTAGTATTAGTACTTTCACTTAAGCGAGGATCTAAATACTTCTCCCACCACTGATTTGAATATGTATCATATTCTTGCATCTATTATTGTTATATATACCTTTGTGTTAATGCACGTGTGTGACAAACATGAAAGTGGGAAGCTACCTGTATGTGTGCGTACGTGTCTCTTCAGGTCAAAGGTGTCGTTGAAGCCTTTGCCACAGAAGCTGCACGGGTGCCTCTTGGTGTCGTTGTGACACTTGAGATGTCTGTTTAACATGCGCTGGTACTGGAAGGTCTTCTGGCAAACCTACATGCAGCAACAATACAAACATCATGTCAGCATTCAATGTTCAGGTCAAGTCAAGTGGCTTTTTGTTGTCATTTCAACCACATAGACTGTATATAGTAGGGCTGTGTTCGATTGAAGAAATTCTTAGTCGACTAAACACTCATTCAATTGTATCGAATAATCGATTAGTTGATTTAATCGACAGATCTGTAAATCTGAGTTTCTCCGCAAAGAGTCATGCAAAAGGATGCATATATTGAATAAGATAATGCCTCCTTTGCATATTTAAACACAACATTTCAGAAAACATGTAATACAACAAATAATTGCCTTAATGAAAGTAATCAAAGTAGGTTTCACGGTGATATCTATTATTAGGTAAAATGTCAACACTTAATTCTTGTGTTTACCAGAGATGTGCTCGTACGTTTCTTGGAAATAAGTCATTCAGCGTGAAAAAAACATAAAACATGACTAATCGACTAAAAAAATCTAAGTTGACTAAGACCAAAACGACGGATTAGTCGACTAATCAACTAAGATGGAGCAGCCCTAGTATATAGTGAGACGAAACAACGTGTCACCGTGGATCAAGTGGTGTTACACGCTGAGCACGCTGTTACATTTCAAATATATTAAAACGACATTTGAGACAGGCTACATTTAGTGCACACACATTATAGACTATACATACTGTGCAGTTACTACTTAAAGTAGAGCATTTAAGACAGACCAGGGACAGGACAGACAACAGACAACAAAGGACAAGAGGGCAAGCAGACTTGTAACAGAGCACTGATTGTTATAAGTTAGGTTCACCGTGAGGTGGAGGTGGAATATATAGAATTTAGTGGCAGTGTGAAAAATTAGCATCATGTTTTGTCTACCTGCCTCAATGTTTCCAACCAAAAGGGGAGTGTGTGTGTGTGTGTGTGTGTGTGTGTGTGTGTGTGTGTGTGTGTGTGTGTGTGTGTGTGTGTGTGTGTGTGTGTGTGTGTGTGTGTGTGTGTGTGTGTGTGTGTGTGTTCCTGAAGCCTAACAAACACGATTCATGCATTTTCTTCCTCATAAAACATTTGCAAAGACAATTTTTTTTTGGTTTGTCCATGTTTTGGTACTGTTGAAATGCAACAATGTGGAGCATCTGGCGTCACGGCTGCTATGTCATGTCACCTCGACGTTGTTGTTATGCAGCTATCTAGTACAGCGAATTAATATCATCGTTATGGGTGTAACGGTATGTCTGTAACAATACTCAGCTCACCATTCCATTCGACTCACCATTTTAAGTTCCTGATAACGATTTTCTCAGGCTCTGTTCTGTTTTAACAGAATGAGCTCCAGACAAATTACTGGAAATATTCATGTATTTCTATAAACTGATCAAAAGAACAGATGTGTCCTCTTATTAAAAGTGCAACCGAAATTGCATTTTATCTTAAATAACAGAAATGAAATAAAAATAATAATAATTAGATTTCTCAAATAAATAAACTGAGAAGATGTAGCGACGTCTGAAGTCAAACAAGTGACATCTCTAGAAGATTACGCCCTGGGACATTTTAAAATGGCATCGCAATTCATTTTCTATCTTATCCGGTTGTCAACTTTACACACTCATATTGATTTTTAACTGATTCACGATGCATTGTTACATCCCTAATCATCAACAAAGGTAATTACATACAAATTGTTATATATTTTTGGTTGGCAATGTTTCAATGAACATTTTTTTCGGCACCAGAGAATGTGTTTACGCTGCATTATAAAGTATATTACTTCAACAAAAACGCACCTGGCACACAAACGCCGCCGTTGCCCCCGATTGTGATCTCTGAGTATGACCTGCTGATCTGGTCACCATGGAGACCACTTCCCTGGGGTCGGGGCTTGTCGTCAAGGCAACTGGCATCACAGTGGCGTTCGGAGTTGGAGTTGGAGTTGGAGTTGGAGTCGGAGTTGGAGCTGGTGGGGCGGGAATGGGAGGAAGAGAGAGAGGAAGAAGAGCTGGGTCGGGCGGTAACTCGCCTGTAGTCACCTGCCAGGGAGAGAATGAATGGACACATTAATTATTCACATTCGACTTAATTTATCTGCAATTATAAAGACATTGTTTCATTCATTTCTACCGCTTTAACATGCAACACTGAGCTACAATCCCACTAGTGCTGGGTATCGGCAATGATATCCCAAATCGATTCACAAGGCCCCGATTTGATTATATTTTGATTCAATATCTGTTTGGTTAGGGAGATTTCAGTTACAATACCAGTTTAGCTCGGATATAAAAGCGATTCTCAGAGAACTTGTGCTAACACATCCATGGTGAAAAGGCAGATATTAAAAGACTGATTTAGGGATGTTATTAATTGATATAAAATCACTCAAACAAAGTTTGAAACCCCAAATTTTAACCCCCATATTGTAAATCTAACATGTGAAAAAAGAATATAATACAAAATGAAATCATTATTTGAAAATGATACCTGATCTGGAAATAAAGCGAAGATATAGGTCAAATTAAGACATTCAATAAGAAAAATATACACCAGTTTATGGGGTGTAGTCTTTTGTAATTCAGACATTTTGATGATTTACATATTTCAGTTGGTACCCCAAAACCTTCCCTCCTTATGTAACGCATCAAAGAGAGTGGTCTCCCCTCAACCGCAAGATTGGCGGTTCGATCCCAGGCTCCTCCCGCCACATCTTTACGATTTGGTATTGAATGACGAAGCATTTTTGGATATTCGATAGGCTACTAAGAAGGCCCTATTTGTCAGCCACCGCTTCCCAGGTTTCCCTCACCTTGATTTTGGAGCGGACGTATGTAGAGCTGCCCTGCGAACTCCTCCTGACATCGGACCTCTGCTCCGGCGAAGGCGGCGGGCTCTGCGGTCGGCCCAGCATCGTGCTGGACGGCAGCTCGGCGTGTGTCTGCGCGTCGGAGACGGAGCGCTTGGAGAGGCAGAGCGGCGTCGTCTCGGCAAGGCTGGCTTCGGCCTCCATCATCAGGGCGGTCGGAGGGAAGATGGAGACTGGAAGAAGAGAGAGGAAGAGTCAGTGTCACCTGTTAACCCTTGTGTTGACTTATACCAGCGACAATGCACTTGTTGTTTTGCCCATTTATAGCATAAAGTTTACCACCCAACAGTGTTACATCTTCTTAGCTAACTTCATTCTAACTTACTTTTGCACTTCTTTTTGGAATTCATGGTCAATAAACGTAATTTATATGAAATTATACCTAATTGCGGAGGTAAAAAAGCAGAAATTGTGAATTATTTTGACTAATAGTTTTGACAAATAAGATCAGAGGAACATATATGTTGATGGGTGTTCACGGATATGTCAAAGTTCATTCAGGATACTGTTTTGAAACCATTTCAATAGTTTTTTCAAATGCTATGAATTTTGTTTTGAAGAAAACACCCAAAATTCAATAAAAGTACTGATCCAATCCTTCATTTTACTTGGGAAGAGCGTTAACCATTTGTTATATCTTTGGGCAATTTGGTTGAAAGAAGCCTGATGGGTTTCTTCTTTAACCTGCAATTCACTTTTAGCTCTATTTTTAGGTCTCTACCATCTCCTGAGGGAAATATCTGGTATTTATCTGGTATTTTAGTTGCTGAACAAGGAGCTAGAACTGGTTATAAAGCTCAGTGAAGCTAAAGTGGAAGCTGCAGAATCTGATGATCATTTTCTGGAGGTTTTATCATTACGAGCAACTCCTTTTACATGGTCTCATTGTCGTTTGATAAATTGTAATTCTAAAAAATATTGATTATAGCCACTTTAAATATAAGTCTCTATTGTAAAAAATATATATAAATAAGATCCTGATTCTACTTGATTTGTTGTTTTTTTCTGAATTATTTTAGTCTTTGTAACACCGCTTCAAAAAGGTGCTCTAACAAAGATGATTAGAAAAATGATTATTATCATGATTGTGAGTATGCTTACTATGATAAGTAAAGATTAGAGGAACAATTTAAGGGTTAAGTTTAATGTACTTGTCATGGGGAGTAAAAATGTCTTCTGTGGCTCTGGAGAAGTTTTGGGAAATCTGAGAAAATAAACCCTAATGATGTCAGGGTTTTTTTGTCTTGGAGACTACCAATTTTTAACAAAAAGCCAGAGTTACAAGACGGGGTGTGGAGTTAACAGATGCGGACATTTACAAGGAATCAAGGATCTAACTAAACGCATCATTGAGTTGCCTTATGGGAAATGTAGGACACAGTGTTTGTTGTAGATTGCCCTCAATAAAAGTAACAATATCTCGGCATCTGCAGCTTCAGTTTTAACCATTTTTCTTGTGAGTTATGGAACACTAAATCCTTGCACTGCTCCTTTTAAAAGAGAGTCCTTTGGTTACACAATTATTCGGATCACTAAATGAGCTTCTGTGTCGATGCGCACCGGTTCATACAGCAGCACATCCTACACATCGATAATTCATGAAAATGTATGAAAATCAAGCATGTCCTCACATTAACTTAAGTTATAAATGTAAGTAAGCTAAATAGAAAGGGATCTCTTTAAATCATCTTTAATCTTTAAAAAATACGGGAATAGGAGGCTAAGGGGCGAGAGAGTGTAGGAAATCAAGAGAAAGAGAGAGAGAACAAAGTATAGATATTTCTCGTGCTATAGAATTTCACAATGTGCAGCAACCAGCCTGCACCGGTTCCTATTTGCACAATCGCTCAATTAGCAAACATGCAGAGTTAAGTATGTATTTGTGTGTGTATGCAAGTTTGGCTTTTTGTTTTGTTCTTCTTATTTTGCACACACACACACACACACACACACACACACACACACACACACACACACACACATTACAGTTAGACTTGTCTAACCAGACAGTCTTGCAGCACCAGCTCTGTACCTTTTCCAAATAATCCACCCCCGCAGGGGTGGATGCCTGTCTGTGTGTGTGTGTGTGTGTGTGTGTGTGTGTGTGTGTGTGTGTGTGTGTGTGTGTGTGTGTGTACAATATAACAAAACACCACTCAATGAGGGAGACAGAGCGAGATGTAGAGTCATAGAAACCTTTTGAGACTCCAAAAGCAGGTGTGTGTGCATGTCTTTGTGTGTGTGTGTGTGTGTGTGTGTGTGTGTGTGTGTGTGTGTGTGTGTGTGTGTGTGTGTGTGTGTGTGTGTGTTCAGGTAGCCCGGAGGCAGGTGTGGTTCAGCTCAGTGAAGACAACTAATCAGTTGACACTGCCGGGCCTCAATCAGATAAAACTCAAAAGGCATATGCAAATGGAGCCCCATGCCCAGTAAGCCATGCAGATGAAAAGATGAAAAGACAAAACAACTGAGTTAACGGTACGCTGTGACACACAGCGACAGCTCTGTGTACACTGTGACACATCAACAGCTGGGTCTTTTCAGATTCAGAAAACTACATACATTTCATCGTAATCCTACAACACACACACACACACACACATGCCTTCTGAATGCCAATCAATAACGATTAATAATGAAACATTTAAAGTTACAATCTCCAAGATCCCCGTTTGTGTTATCTTTGGCCTCTGGCTAGCCCAGCTGATGCTACAGCTAAAACAACAAGACAACTGTGTCTGTGAGTGTTGTGTATGTATGTATCAGCATAGGCATAATTTACTAGGGGGATAATAATCAAAACTGGGCTTTTTTTTTTTTTTTTTTTTGTTTCTTGAAAAGTTTTTCTTGTTAGTTTTTTGGAGATTTTGTCGCCTTTTTTGAGGTTTCCTTGGATTATTTTGTTATATTGTTTGAAGTTTAGAAACAATTGCCAACATACATATGGTGACAATTAATTGCAGGTGTGTTTTTGGATCTCATTTTCACTTTGTTTTTTTTCGTTTCATTTTCTGCACTCTTAACTCTTTTCTTTGTTTGTTAGGCCATAGTAACCGTTTACTTGCAACGCTAGCAGAGACCTAGGGGTGCTTGATATATCCACTCAATATCATTATCACGTTGCGCAATATTATACTGAAAGTGTCGCTTTAAGTATGCTATTTTTTTTTATATTTATTTTTATTGTTTCTAATATGTCCTGTTCTGTAGACATGTTCTTTATGTATAGTTTTTTACACTGTACAACCAGTAAAACATGTCCTGTTCTGTAGACATGTTCTTTATTTATTTATTCATGTTTAACCAGTCCAATATGACTGTCAGTTGAAATAACCCTTGTGTTGTAACAAAACTTGTTTTTTATTTGTTATGAATCTATTTTGATGCGTTTTCCCATAAGTTTAGTAATTTTACATAGAAAATATCTAAATTAATATCGATATCGCAATATTCATAATCGATATCGCAATATCACATTTTGTCAATATCGTACAACCCTACAGAGACCGAAAAAAACAAAAAGAACATGATGCCGCTTCACACACAAGTGACTCGAAGAGTGTAGCTTTTATACTAGCTCCGCCTACCTTCTCTGGCTGACCAATCACAGCAGAGTGATGGAAAACGTGTCACTGAGGGCCACTTGGGATTTTTTTCCAGGAATGTTGCCACAGACACCCAGTACGTAATAAATGCAAACTGAGTACCCAGGGCCCTCATGTGAGGAGGGCCCAAAAAGATGCTAGAATGAATAGTTGTGGATGCGGTGAGGGGCCCATAGAAAACGCCTTTCTACAGGGCCAAGAATGTTGTGCTACGCCCCTGTATGTGCGCCTGCTCTACCACTGATCCGACCCGGCCACAAAATCTTCCAGGTTTTTACTTTAATGTACATAATACCTAAATATTGTGAAAAATATCCACAACGACATCTTCAAATACTCTTTTTTTGTCCGGCCAACAGTCCAAAACCCGAAGATTTCCAATGTCCAATTATACAACATTAGTGTTAAATCCTCACGTTCGAGGAAGCCTAAACCATATATAGTTGACATTTAGACCTTTTTGTACCCTTTCATTATAATTCCTAAACTATTTACCGTACCAATGTCTAACTTTGAATGGTTTCTTTACGTCACAAAGTGTTTGAGTGACTCGATTGTTTTAGCTCGGAGAGCAGCGTACAGACCGTGTTTGTAAATCTTTCTTTATTATTCCTGCGTGGTGATAGTTTCTGTGGCGACTGCTGCTGGCCGGACATTTAATCTCATCTTGTATTGTTTGTTCACCCTCCCCCCCCCCCCTCACCGATGAATGAAGTGTGTGTGTGTGCTTGGATACGTGTGTCTGTAGGTAGGTAGGGTGAGGGGTTTGAAATACCCCAATGGTTTCCCTGTGGAGAGAGAGAGAGAGAGAGAGAGAGTTGTGTTGTTCGAAATGAACTTGACGTCTCTCAACTGGGAGCCAACAATCGGTAGATAACTTTAACAAACACAGGGTGTGAGTGTGTGTGTGTGTGTGTGTGTGTGTTTTTGCTGAAGGCGTCCTATCTGCCGCAGTGGACTGTCTTCAGGGCCTGTTACATTTCCTCTTATCCAATAAACATTAACCTTGCAGAAGCCTCGGGATAGACCATGAGTGGAAACCCTCTCTGATACGATGAACGCACATAATTAGAGCCCAACTGATAAATCGTCAGGCTGATGTTGTTTATTGTTTATTATTTAGATCCCCATTAGCTACTCCATTAAGCAGCAGCTATTCTTCCTGGGGTCTTAATTTTTACCAAAATATTAACATCAAAGCTGTACAACAATGAAGACAAATACAGAAGTGCACATAACATCTTCTAAATCATATAACTAAAACACAACATAACACATATACACTAAACATAACAACATAACCATATAACAATATATAAGCTCTAACATGTACAAAATATTACCACTCTCTAGGTATAATATAAAATAAAATTCACATTTCCATTGCCGTTGCTCATTATGAGGTCATTATTAAAACATAATTACAGTTACTCCAAAGTAAATAAATACAGTCTCAGTCTTTTGGAAAAACTGACATTGTGCCTCTCTGAAACCAAAAACAACGGGAGCAAGTTCCATGCCACCATTGCTCTATAACATGATGTTCTTTGAAGTTGATTTGTTCGACAGACGGGTAACAAGAAACGCCCTTCACTTGATTGGCGCGTGGAATGAGTATGAATGTCACTGAAAAAAGTCAATCTTTCATAAATTATTTCTGGTACTTTTGTAATAATTAAATTTTTTAAGAATTTAATAAGAGAATAATTAATTCTGCTTCTTACATGAAGCCATGTTAACTGATTGTGCATGTCCCTACTTGTTCTAAAAGAACAGTTAAGGACAAGCCGAGAAGCTTTATTTTGTGCAATCTGTAATCTGTTTAAATTATTAAATTAAATTATTGTTATCGGCTGACATCCTGTATTACGGTATTACAATATTTTTCACAATATTCAGGTATTATGTACATTAAAGTAAAAACCTGGAAGATTTTGTGGCCGGGTCGGATCAGTGGGAGAGCATGCGCACATACAGGGGCGTAGCACAACATTCTTGGCCCTGTAGAAAGGCGTTTTATATGGTCCCCTCACCGCATCCACAGCTATTCATTCTAGCATCTTCACATGAGGGCCCTGGGTACTCGGTCCCTGGTGGGCCACTTTGGGAAACATGCTTATTGGAAAGTTGAAAAGGAAACGCGTATTCATAAGTTAAAAAAGAAACATGCTAATTCAAAAAGTTAAAAAGGAAACACGCTGGGCGCCCGGATGGCTCAGTTGGTAGAGCGGGCGCCCATGTATGGAGGTTTTCTCCTCAATGCGGAGGGCCCATTTCGACTCCGACCTGCGGCCCTTTGCTCCATGTCATTCCCCCCTCTCTCTCCCCTTTCATGTATTAAGCTGTCCTGTCAAATAAAGGCCTAAAAATGCCCAAAAAATTATCTTAAAAAAGTAAACACACTTATTCAAAAAGTGAAAAAAGAAAACTCGCTAATTCAAAAGTTCTAAAGGAAACAGGGGGCTTATCTAAAAGTGAAATGAGAAGACCGATACCACTCATTTGTGTTCTAAATATGGAGCCGCAGCCAGCAGCTGGTTAGCATAGCCTAGCTTAGCATAACATTTAGAAACAGAGGGAAAAAGCTAGCCTGGCTCTGTCCAAAGGTAAATAACAATACCTACGAAGCTCGTTGTTTCTACACTCCTGTTTTGATTAATCAAACGGGACATAACGTTTTAATTAGTGAGCTTTAGATGTGCGTTCCAAAAAGTGAAGAAACGGGTAGCACATCTCAAGTTCCCAAGTTAGTTTAATTAGGCGTGTTTCGGCACAAAGCCTTCTTCAGAGCTGAAACGCGTCAGCGTTGATGTGTTGGGACGTGAGCCTAATTAAACATGTGAAATTGTATTAGTATTTCGTCGGAAACTTTAGATGTACTACTTTTTGGAACATGCCTATTGGATTTTGGGTTTAGCACTCCACCGAGAATCTGAGCTTTAGAGGTGTTATTGGTAGGCAGATTTATTTACCGTTGGACAGAGCAAGGCTAGCTGCTTTTTGTTGCTTGTTTTTGGTTTGTTTCCAGGCTTTATGCTAAGCTAGGCTAACAGTCTCTGAGCTGCAGCTTGCATGATGAGCAAACATGTGTGAATGGTATGAATCGTCTTATCTCAAACATGTGTCAGTACCAAATTTAAGGTATCCCGATTAAATTGTCTGTTTGTGTTATGCATTCATAGATTAAAATCAGAGAAAATATAATATTTGAATACTATCTATAAAAACCTGTAATAAGAGCTTACCTTTAGCAGCTATTTTGCTATATTAACACAGACAACACTAAGTATTGTAAGTATCATTATCCCAGTATTATTCTGGTGTCCTCTGTTTAAATGTATACCAGACTTGCTGATCTTAATCTTACCGTGTTCCTTGAATTCTTTCTTTTTTTAACTTCCTTATTTATCTGTACTTATTTCTGTCTTTGTGGAGCTGCAACACCTGAATTCCCCCCTCTGGATATCGATAAAGGCTGATCTTTCCCTGTATCTTCTTCCCTATCTTAAAATATCCCGTGTAATCTGGCTCACACCGTCAATATTGAAATGCATTAATGTTTCAGTTTGTAATACTGTAAGATGTTAATGTTTGTACTTATTGCATTTTTCCATACTTTGTATTTTCCTTTGGCAGCGTGGCCTTTTACACATGTTAGAGTTCTACCTTAAACCCTTTTTTGCATTTATAACCAATGTTTTGCCTGATCGCAGATAAACCAGCCAGTGTGAGTGATATACACTTGTTATGTGTCTAAGTTAGAGGCTAATTTGAGACTGCTGATGCATCGGAAACAGGCACTGACACATGTTTGTGGATTGAAGATAAAAATAAACTTCTACACACACCCACACCAAAAAAAAACTGTCCAAACGGATGGCACCTAGCGCCTGATACAAATATTCAACAAGCCTGCAATTATCATACCTGTGTGTGTGTGTGTGTGTGTGTGTGTGTGTGTGTGTGTGTGTGTGTGTGTGTGTGTGTGTGTGTGTGTGTGTCCCCACACGTCAGGCAGGTACGTCAAGTAACGGCACATACCAGAGACTTTGGCTCAGACAGTTGCTGGGTTTGGTAAGGAGTGTTAACTATGCGTATTACGCATCGACGCGCAGTTGTTTTATGACAAATTAAATATTTTGATCTAAATAACTTTTCTACGACGACTTATTCTTATTGACCATGACTAAAAGTCACAGTTAGGCTAATAACACACAGTTTACAGAATCCCCTCGCATTAAATAAGTAAATGTGATTTTCTGTGCGTAAAAATAGCGTCCACAAGCTTCACGTGTGCTGCCGATGGTTCCAGAAAATCCATGCATGCTTCTAAACTGTTATTTGACAGGGTTATTAGTTCTTTCAAACAACCGGAAAGTTAGCCGCAGTTCAGCTCATCCAAGTGTTCCGGTTTCAAACACCAGAGAGGATGTAAAAGTCAATGATTAAAAGTTAACGGTGATGAGATGTGGAGGAAAAAGACAAGAGAGAGAGAAAGAGGGGGAGGGGAGAGAGAGAGAGAGAAGGAGAGCGATAGAGAGAGAGAGAGAGAGAGAGAGAGGTTTTGGGTGTAGTCCCGTTACTTGTTATCTGATACCGACGTGGTCTTACAATAAAAACTCCGCCGATGGCAACAATGGAGATTGTTCTCACGGAGTAGAAGTGGACTCCCTGTTACTTGTCATTTAAATGCAAGGACGAGGGGGCAAACACAACGTAACTGAAAAGCCACAGACGTCAAGCTCAACATTTGACAGTTAACAACATGTCAGCTCTTGTAGGCTACTTTTTCTTTTTTTTTTTTTTTTTTTTTTCCAGTTGAGGCACCCAAGTCAGAAAACGTTATTTCTCGTGGGACGTCCGGACAGCAATGAAAACAATAATGCCATCACCATCACCCATGTCATGTCTGAAGAACGGGTTTTTGGATTGAAAGGATGTGAGGAGAACTTAGGTCTGGAAGAATCATTCCCATCAAGGCTCACAATCCCAACCTTGTAGCTACTAAACTTTTAAACTCAAGCTCTCACCAAAAGGATAGAACTAACTGAGCAGTCAAAAGGCGAAATAATAAGTCTATATTTCTTATTATCTAGGCCTATATCTTTTGTGTGTGTTTCCAAGGCACTTACGTGGACCATATGAATGGTTGATAAATGGATGGCTATTTGTATGTGTGCAGCCTATACATATATGAGAGCTTTTGTGTAATTATGTGTATTTGTTTTATTTGTATAGGGCTAGACTTTCTATTTTTCTAAACTGATGTGAATTCTGCTTTTTATTGATTTATTCATTGTTTAACTGTGAGCATGAATTCAATCAACTCAAACTCATGTGTGGGATTCATAATTCAATGCAGGGCTGTACAAGCTGTACAAGGAGGAAGGGCGCCGCAATCAGGGGTTGAAGGTCGCTATGTGAAAAGCAACGGGCCCTTGATAGCCTGTTAGGCCGCAACACACAGTGCCTTGGTAAATGACGGATATGAAAGTGCAAACATACCGACTTCTGTTATCTACTGACGTAATGTGTTTAATGTGAGCTTCAAATAATAATAATAATTAAAAAAAATGAATAGGCCTATGTTTAATAATTAAATACTTTAACGTGGACAGTCCGATTTAAACGTTTGTTCTGACTCACACAAACATTAATAATAAGGCCAAAAGACAAACATCCGCAACTTCACCCTGCATGCGGGAACTATACACTCTCTTCACGGCCCGCTGTGTTTCCCGTTATTCTCTGGGGCCCCGGATGGGACTGCGAGCCGCCCCGTTACAATCACAACCCGACCCCCCACTCCCTCCCCACCCGCACATTCCTGGTGGATCCAAAACCGCATGGAAATCCACGAAATTCGTGCGTAAACGCACCCAGAGACGCGCCAGGACCCGCTGTGTATATATATATATATTATTATTTTTAAACAACTAATAGGCTGTGGCTCATTACAGCAGCGTGGACTCACCTGGGATGTAGACGTCCCCTCGCTCATGATCAGGCAGCTCGCTCCAGTTCCGCTTTCCCGGCGAAACATTCGACTTTTTTACCAGAAAGGCTCTCGGCATGCTTAATTAACACGCAGGGCTTTTTTTATGTAGGTATTCAGTGAAGTCGATTTTCCACGACGTAAAGTCCACAAAAAAGTTCCAAAGTGGCAGAAAAAAATGGAAGGTGTCGGTCCCCTTCTCCTTGCACCTTTCTTTTCGTTTCGCAAGCGGTGCGCCGCTTTAACCTCCTTCTTTTTTTTGTTGTTGTTGTTGCCTCGCACACCTTTCTCCCAACCTAATTTTTTTTTTCAGCTCTCAATCCAAATAAAAAAAAAAAAAAAAAAAAAAAGGAACGAGAAGTCTTTTCGGTCCGACAGGTGAGTCTGCTCAGGTGTGCAACCCGGACAGGTAGAGACGAGTATCCCCTACAGCGAGCTGGAATAACGGGAGAGTGTGTGATAGTGGGTTGCGAGAGCGGCTTGTATCCTGATCACACACATACACACACACACACACAGACGATAGAGGTGGGTCAAACAGCAGCACAGGTACTCGTTTGAAAAAGCAGGAAACAGGCGCCAGCGCGCATGCGCGTCAGAAATAACGGTGACAACAAGCCGGGGAGAGTCTGGGTTAGGTTAGGCCTCTGTATACCTGCTGAACCGGTTTACCTCTCCCTGCCCTCTCAGTCTTTCCCCTCTCTTTCTCCACCTCTTCTCCATTCCGCTTCAAGGTGTGGGAAACGGTGCAAATGACAAGGAGAAAAAGACAATTTGGGGAAGAGCGAGTGTGTGAGGAGGCGGGGGTGGGGGGGGGGGGGGGTGAAGAGTAGGCTACAACAGAGACATAACTGCACACACATTCCCCCCTGGAACTGCAGTCAAACGGCTAATAAAGGCGTGCAATATGTATCGTTTTAACCCAATCCAGTAAATAAACAGCCTCTGGAACAGCATAGGCTCTTTTAGACACAGGTAATATGTAGCCAAAGTTCATCATCTGTTCTTTTTGTTAAACCATTTTAAACTTTAACTTTATTATCCCAGAGGCAGGGGCGTAGGTCGTTTTAACATTGGGTGGGGACCGGGGACACATGATAAACAGGAGGGGGGGGGTCATCCAACAGAAAATGCTGAGCATCAAACACTTTAATTTCCTGAATTCTGGTGAATTGTTTTTTTGCAACAATTTATGGTGCAAATGTTTTTTTATTTATGTGCAGGAACTTATTATTCGCCTGTATTGTTCAAAACATTTTGCATATTCAAAACATCCCACGTGTTTTCGGGATTTTTATTTTATTTTTTATTATTTACATCTATGTACATCTCAACAAAAAATCAATAAGCCAGAAGCTCCAAAGTTTAAATCTACATACAAGACAATAAAATAACATCTTTATTTTTCACGCTCCCTGTTGTGTTCTTTAACTTAACACACCATTCCATACATGTTATGTTTTTTTTCTCATGGCTCATGGGAACGTATCTTTGAGTCTTCTTTGTTTCGTTTTTAGCTGCTGCACTGAAGCTGGTCTGCTCAGGGGTGTGATCTGCATGTTTAATATGTAAATGTGCATAATAAATGGCTTTCTGTGTAGGCCATTCACATCATGTTATACTGTATTTGCATATGATGCCGTCAGCCTTAACAACAATTACTTTACAGTGACCACAGTACTTTTTCCAGTCATCGTCGACACAGATATACACTATAGGCTATAGCTTGTTCTTCAGGTTAAATCTTTTCAATTATCAAAAAATCTTTACTCTTTATTTGGAGTAGAAACCTTTGACAAAACTCCCCTCGTCTCAATGCTGCCTTTTTATTGTGCCGGAAATATCAGAATGATGAGGGAGGTGTGTGCAAATGAGCCAGCAAGGTGGTAAATCTAAAATATTCATACAGAACGCACCTGATAAGCTTTTATTGTATTTTAAGATATTAGAAGTCTCAAGAATCACATTTATTTGAGGGTGAAACACAGAACTTGTGTATTGAAATAGTGGACCTTCTTTCTTTCTACTTTTCTCGCGAGCGATAACAAGTGAAATTTGGGGGCCATCCACACGGAAACGCTTTTTGGTAGAACAATTCACTATTCAGTCCATACAAAACAATTCTGGTTTCCTTACACTAGCCATTTTCGTCATCGTCTTCGTGTGTCTGGTTTCTTCTTCTACTGCATACTGAGCGCGCAAGCTTTATGGGCATGCTCCGCCTCTTCTTCTCTGTTTTTGGTGAATTTCTGTAGTGGTTTTTTTTCAAGCAAAAATGCCTAGAACCAACTGGTTGCACCTCCTCTCATGTGATGACATTCGCTGCTTTTCTCTCCCTTTGTATGATGTTGAACTTAACATTTTGGGGTTTTTTTGGACTGTTGCTCGGACAAAATAAGCAATTTGAATATGCAACCTTGGCTCGGGGAAATTGCAATGTGCATTTTCTGGCATTTTATACACAAGGCAAATGCAAGGCAAATTTAGCACTTATACACAAGGCAACTAAATGTCCTTCACAGAGGAATAGAAACACATTGTAAACCTAAACAAGAAGACATTCAAGAGACAAAGGGCATGTGCAACAAGAGAAGAGTTCAAATTCGGAAACATAATAAAATAGACATTAAAATCAATAAATGAAGCCAGTAAGAGGACATTTAAGGACAAGAATAGAATGTGTCAGATTCATGAGAAAGCTGCAGTCAGCCCTGATGCAAATGAGCTCACAGTTTGTTCCACAGCTGAGGAGCATAATAACTAAATGCCTCTTCGCTTTGTTTGGTCCTAAAGTTCCTGGAACACGCGACAAACCTGTCCTACAAAATTGATCCACAGGGACAACAGTCAGCAGATGACTCAACAATGGATGTAATTCTTTATTTGGATCCCCGATAGCTTCCACAAAGTGGTCGCTAGTCTTCGTATATATACGGTCCACACAGAAGTTTGTAAGAATGTGATTTACCTTCTTCCTCTAGTTATCCGCCGGTTACTGTGGCTTTGCATTCCCTAGTAGTGCCACAGTGTATAAGTACTGTATGTGTCAGGGATGTTGCCGTTTAACAGCAGTATCATAGTACTTCATTAAGTATAATATTACCTTAAAACGACAAATAAAGGCCCTTTGTGTATGTATGTAAACGAGTCATTCAGAGATCAGTGTTTGCCCCACCTTCCCCTCCCTGCTGTGTGTGTTTACAACCCCCTCCTGCTTCTCCACTGTTCTCTTGTCTTTGTAATTAACACACACACACACACACACACACACTGGTATCTCGAACACCTGGAATCTAAACATTACAACACACAGGAAGAAGACAGAATTACAAATGTAATAAATATAACTGCACTTTCTTAAACTCTCTCTCTCTCTCTCTGTCCCTCTCTGTCTCTCTGACACACACATACGCACGCACACACACACGCACACACACACGCACACGCACACACACACGCACATACACTGGCCTCTCGAAACACCTGGAATCTAAACATTACAACACACAGGAAAAAGACAGAAGTACTCTCTCTGTCCCTCTCTGTCCCTCAGACAGACAGACACACACACACACACACACACACACACACACACACACACACACACACACACACACACACACACACACACACACACACACACAGGAACAGTATGCTACCGGACCAGTGCTCCCACAGTGTGTTTATTTTGTGTAATCTCGGCTATATGATGTTCCTCTCCATCTTGTCTTGGCTCGAACAAGGGCTTTAACTCCGATATCTTTCTTCTTCATCAAAACCCTCCATCCACCTAACATTTAACAACACAACAGTCTGTCCCTAGTTTCGGTTTTCACTGCTAAGAAGAGAAACAAAAAGCAATTTCCCCACTCTGGCTTTGTGCAGGCAAATTGTTTCCTGTCACTACAAATACCCGTTAAGTGAAAACCAAACATAAGGCCTTCTCAATGAGGATGGGTGTAATAATTAGTTGTGTGTTCTTATCCACAGTGCCGTAACATATTTGGCAGGCCTTCTGTGCTCAGTTTGCAACTCATTTAGGGGGAAATTGCAGTAAGGGAGCAGGTTGGTAAGTAATTCAGAGCTGTGGCCAAGATATCAGAAAGAAATGAGGTCAGGTGTAGGGCTGGGTACTGAACTTTGATACTTTTTAGGCACCGACCGAATTGCCTTCTTAGTATCAAGTTTCGAAAAATGTTTCGTCATTCAATACCAAATTTCAATACCTAAAGGAGTAAATCTTATCAGCGCCCGTGAGCCAATAAGCATGCAGCATGCTCCTACCAAGATCTAATAATCACGTGAGTGTGTGTGTGTGTGTGTGCGTGCATGTGTTGTATTTTGAGAGGCTTGACCAGTGTGCGTCACAAAGATGTAAAAGTGCATAAAAAATTGTACAAAATAGATTTGTACCGTAATGTGTATTGTTACCCATTGGCAGCACCTGTGAGTTTATCATGTTAACCGAAAACGCAAAAAGCAGAGGAGTATATTGTGTATGTCTCTTACCGGCTAACGTATTTCAAGATGGCGCATGAATATGGAGAGTCTACCCCAGTTCATGCGAATGCAAATGTGAAATTTCAAGCCAAAAGGAATACTTGGAATTGATGGTGGTGGTAAATATTCATGAAAAAGGACAAGTTTGTGAACGGGCAACACAGATTTTGATAATGAACAACTAAACACGTTACACACTGGACGTTTAAGGCAAATATCGTGGGTGGGCTTATAAAAGATACGTTTTCCGTAACACGCGGGACAAGAACAGGACAGTTTGGTTTAGGAAAAGAAGAACGGGACAAGAATTTGACCATGTTTTACAAAGCGACTTACAATTGCTATATACGTCAGAGGTCACACGCCTTCTGGAGCAACTAGGGGTCAAGTGTCTAGCTCAGGGACACATTGGTTGATGTATCACAGTGGGAATCAAACACAGGTCTCCCACACCAAAGGTATGTGTTATATCCACTGTGCCATCACCACCACACTGGAGGAGGACTGTTCAGGAGGACCAAAAACAGAACATGAGGGTTGAATTAATTCAGAGTTTTTCTTGGCTCCAAAATTACATTTTTATTTTATAAATGAACATTTCATTTTTTTTAACATGTACATGTGCCATTTAGTTGGCAGCATACAGAAGTACAATATGTTGAAGCTTTGTTTTTAATTACTATAGTTGCAAAGGCCTGGGCCTTCTAACCCTGGGCGGAGATGCTCGTTTTTGCGGATTTAAAATTCAAGTCATTCACTTTCTGCTCTACTTGACTCTTTAGATTTCGTGTCCCCTCGGCGCGTTCCCGTGTGCCTTCACCTGCAAAGTTTTTCATTTGCATATGTGCAGATTAACAAAATGTAAAATACACACACTTGGAATAGGAAGCACGATTGGCTGCCGTCTGCTCCTCTGGTTGAACACATGTCAGAGCAGCGGTGAAGGAGAGGTTTTCTGATAAAAGGGAGTGGTGCAGGACGATTGAATGAACGGCATGCCGCTAGGCCTGTCGGAGTAGTTGGGGCAGATGAGCTACCCTCCTCCATTCTTTCTTGTCTTTCTATTACAGCCCCTTCCTAACTTTCACTGACACTATTACCCTTTTTGTATCACATCAAATCTAACCCTCTTTCACGCGTCTAAACAGTCTATACAGAACAGTCTTCTGTATATATATATCAGTGTTACCTTTGCTTTTTTCTTGAATCAGAAAGAGAGAGAGAGAGAGAGAGAGAGAGAGAGAGAGAGAGAGAGAGAGAGAGAGAGAGATGAGAGACGACAGGATCACCGGTTCAACCAGATTGGCGACTTCATCTCTTCTCTGGTGTCTTCCACATTACTGTTATTTATTTCTCTTTCATCCTCTCTCTCCATGTTTGCCCTATTTAAGGAACATACAGGCACAGAAACAACGGAACACAGTTCAGCATCCAACCAACAGTGTGAAGTGCAAAGTGATACACGGAGTAGGCTAGTACACAGAAAAACAGATCTATACAGATACAGTAAACGTGGGTATGTGAGTACATCTACATGTATTGTATGGTAGTAAGATTTGCCAAAGAATGTCCCAACAATGTGAAGCATGGTGGTGTTTCTACGGTGTTTTTCAGTTTCTATATCAGAGCACCTGAGTGGATTCATCATCATCAACAACCTTTATTTAGTTCTCGGAGGAACAATTAGGGCACACCCTCATTTTCAATGTAGCCGAGATTACACAAAATAAACACAATGTGGGAGCACTGGTCCAGTAGCATACTGTTCCCGTGTGTGTGTGTGTGTGTTTTTGCATGTGTAGCTGTTGACACAGAAAGAAGAAATGCTTATGTGATAATACCAGGGCCGGCCCATGGTATAGGCAGTAATGGCAATTGATAGAGCGTCCAACAGTTTTAATGATTAAAGAGAAGTTAAAGATAATAAGAACAAAGTGCCAAAAACATTGAAAAAAAACTCGTCAGGAAAATGCCAAAAACGTCAAAGAAGTGATAAAAACATTGTATAAAGTAAAAAAAAAATCGAGGCTAAAAAAAAAATTGAAAAAAGAGCCAAAATGTTAATAGAAACAAGCAACAAAAAAGTAGGAAAAAATGTTGAAAAAGTGGTAAGAACCACCAAAAACTGTGACAAAAACGTCAAAAAAACCCACTAAAATGTAAAAAAAAGTCACAAAAGTGACAAAACAAATAAAAAATTAAAAAACAAAATGGATGATACAGTATGTCTCCATAATTACTCACACTGTCTGGCATTTAAGTGAAACGTTTGATTTGATTGATAGATACAAGGTGAAGCAGACAAAGTTAATAAAAGACTCAACGAGCTATAGGTTGAAGAGGAATTGTGAAAACCGAGGAAAACAATCATGAGGCCAACGCAAAGAAACAACAGCGTCAGCTGTGAAAGTGTTTAAAGACTCGAAGAAAAGGAAATGTCAACTCGGCAGAGCGTGTCAGTCAGATACTGCAGTCCAACTCAGTTACTGTATGTAACAATTATAGTATCCATTGTCAGCGTCATTTCCCCGCTTCCTATTCATTTCTATGGGAGCAGCCGTGCAATGCATTCTGGTAGCGTCGTGGGGACTTTGGTGAAGCGGGGCATGGAGTTGAGCCCGCTCTTCATTTGCATGAAATTCAATCCAGCCAACTTCATGCAAATGAGGAGTAAAAGTGTCACAGGGGGACACTTTCCACAAGTCCACGGAAATACATCAACATCAATTTAGAATCTGAATTCTGTCTTTTAAGACACTTCTATTCAATTCACTTTTATTTATAGTATCAAATCATGTATGTACAGTATGCTTTAAATTTCAAGTGTCCCCCCCCCACCAATGTTGAACCCAAAGTTACGTCCTTGTCTAGACCACACTCTACAACTTACAGAGAGACAACAATTCTCCCAAGAGCAAGCAGGCGAGGGAAAAAGTCTTTGACCATGTTTGTACAAAGTCCACGTTTTATGACAAGAGGACGATGAACACACAAAAAAAAACGTAATGTCAAAAGACGGCGCTGTTAATCAAGAAAACACAAGAAGAGCAAAGGACAGCAACCTGCTGCTCCAGTTCTTAATCACAACTGATCATCGCATAGTTTCGATCGGCAGGTTCGGTGGCTTTTTCTAACGCTGACTGAATACTCTTATCTCTGTTTTTCTACCCTGTAATGAGCACACTGCACCAAATTCCAACGACTTGCCAAGTTGCATGGCAATAAAGTTTTGAATGTTAAATCTTGAATTTTATGGAACATCCAAAAGTTTTCAATTAATAGCTCAATAGCTATATGTTATGGTTCCACGGTTGGTTGTGGTTTTTTGTGACTCATTCGCTACACTGGCATTGTAACATTCCTCCGTTGTTACTCTGCACCTTTGTATCAATCAGTGATTCTGAACTTTCAACCTCTTTGTCTTCTTGAGTTTTTTTAATTTTATTATTTTCTCTTTAGATTGGCCTAATGTTGGACAACAATTACAAAAATTTAGTTTAATGCTGCGCTTACACGTGGCCGGCTATTTTCATAAACGGACATTTCAACCTCTCCTTTTTCAAAAATAACATCGTGCACAGCTGTCAGTTTTCAGAAAAGTGTTTGTTGACACGTACCCGTGTATATATGCCATCAATGCCGTCAAGAGCATGCCAGACCTGTAGGTGGCAGTGTAACGAGAAGCTCAAGCCCACGTTAACCAATCAGAATCCTGAAAATAGCTACAACAGCAACGAATCACTTCCTCTTCCTCTCTCTCTCTCGGCTGCCCTAAACCTCTGTTTGTCTCAGTTTACATGCAAACGTGCAAACGAAGATTTCAAAAATCTCCACTCTGGCCGGAGTTTTTAGAAAGACTCGGTTTCAGAGGCGAATTGTCCGTTTGCGTGTAAACGAAGGGTACAAACGAAGGGAAATGTTTCCGTTTGTAAAAATAACCATGTACGTGTAAACAGGGTCTGAAATGGTTTTAATTTGGTTTCATTTTCAAATACAATGAATAACGGTTTAGAATGGCTAAAATTGGATTTATGAATATGCTACTTTGCCAAAATAATCATCAAATTGATTACACATGATTCTGTGAAGTGCTCACATTAATACTGTCAACCCATTTGGGACTGTACTTCTGTTATTCAAAATAAAACATTTGCTGGATCCGGATCCCTTGGCGTCATGCCGTAAACCGTTTAAATCTGAGCATACGCAACTCACATCTACACTCGCCTCACATCGGGTAGTGACCTTTTATATATGTCAATGGTAGTGACCGTAGTGACCACTGACACCATCTCTGGTTAGGTTTAGACCAAGTCACTGGATTAGACGTGGAAAAAATAAAATAAAAAAAAAGGTTAGGCATGGGGAGTGGGGATTGGTTAGGGTAAAAATACCAGGTTAAGCCAATCAGAGGCAGATTAATGGTGCGTTCTTACTGTCTTGTAATCGCGACTAGTAGCTCGAGTGTGACGTCACATCCATGTCGGAAAACGAGTAACCGTGGGTTGTTGCGTTCTTTTTGTCACACAATACTACGAGTCGGAGAAAAGATGGATTTTTAGTAACATTTAGGATTCTATTCACCCAGTTATTGACATATTACACAAATATATTTCACAGTTTGATACATGAAAATTACGTTTTGATTAACGTTAGGCTACTGCTCTGCTTTCTGCTCAAGGCTCGGCTTAAAGCCATTGTTGTGATATAGCAGCCGAGCGTCTCTAGCCAATTTCAGCTGCAAGCTACAAAGTAATTAGTCGGTATTTAACTCATAATAAGACTGTACCGACATGCCTATAGGTAGCAGTATACAGTGCTATGTGTACGACTTCTTCATTTGGTTACAACAACGACAAAAGTGCTTAAAATTGTAGAAAACCACAATGTTTACTACGTGTGATGCACGACGTAGCCATCTTTGAAAGTGAGCTCGGGGTCCTCTGAGTTCAGACGACTTGACGAGTCGTATATACGACCTCAGTGGCGTTCTTTTTGCAACTTCCCGATTCGTAACTCCGTTAAATGACTCGTAGATCGACTTCGGTGGACAAAAAGAACGCACCAAAAGGTGGGCCACGAGGCACGTCTTTCGGTCGACATGTCTAGGGTCATGTTTTTTATATATATATATTTTTTGCGTAAAGTTGTATTTTTCATTGGATGAAAATTAATATTTTTTTTTTTTTTTATATATTTTCTAAGTACGATAGCGAATTGTTCAAACACTGTATGACATTTTGTTAAAAGTTAAGAAAATGTCTTTAAAAAAAAGAAGAAAAAAAAAAAGACTGATTTACAAAAATAAATAAATAAAGCATCTACTTGATCGGTTGTTCTCTTCTTTCTTTCAAATAAATCACTTCGGTAAAGTTAGACAGAAATTGGCAGATTCGCGGGTTTGCGGTTCAATAAATCATAAGCGAAACGTGTTACTTACGCAATAGGCAGCTCTATCTAACCGTAGGAAGGTAGACAACAAGCTACAACCCGGTTTTTATCCGAAAGTACCGTCTACATATGTGGATAAATCCAATGCATCCCTGTGAGCGTTCAGCTTTCAGCCGAGCGTCTAGGGACCGTCTACAAAGTGCAAAACCGAAAGTGGATACAAAGAGAAAAATTCAACAGCTTCACTGTCATTGAGCCTAGCTCTTCCAAAATCACTCCACACATCTATTGCCTCCCTCTGAACACACTACACCCACTAAGTATTGAAAATCTGACTCAGCCTATTTATAATGAATTTTTATTGTGAAATATGTCAATACCGTCAATGCTATTGAGTCTAGCTCTTGCAATATCACTCCACACATCTATGGCCTCTCTCTGAACATACTACACCCTCTAAGTTTTGAAAATCTGACTCAGTCTATTTTTAATATATTTTTATTAGGGAAAAATTCAATACCGTCAATGTTATTGAGTCTAGCTCTTCCAAAATCACTCCACACATCTATGGCCTCCCTCGGAACATACTACACCTGCCACCTTTTGAGAATCTGGCTCAGCCTATTTTTTATGAATCTTTATATGGGATAACATCCAATAGCGTCACCGTTAGTGAGCCTAGTGCTTCCAAATTTACTCCACACATCTGGGGGCTCCCTACCAACGTACTACACCTTCTTATGTCGGTATAGCAGGCTCTGTCTATTTTTAAAGAATTTCTATTGGGGATAACATCCAATAGCTTCACTGTTATTCAGCCTAGTGCTTCCACATTCACTCCACACATCTGGGAGCTCCCTACCAACATACTACACCTTCTTATGTTGGTATAGCTGGCTCTGTCTATTTTTAAATAATTTTTATTGTAGAAAAATGCAATAGCTTTACTGTTATTGCGCCTAGTGCTTCCAAATTTACTTCACACATCTGGGGACTCCTTACCAACATACTACACCTTCTTATGTTGGGAAAGCTGGCTCACTTTTTTTTTGATTTCTTTTTGTGGAGAAAAATGCAATAGCTTCGCTGTTATTGAGGCTAGTGCTTCCAAATTTAGTCCACACATCTAGGGTCTCAACATCAACATATTACACCTGCTAATTTTTTGAACAACTGGCCCAGGCTATTTTTTATGAATTTGTATTGTGAAAAAATGCAATACCATCAATGTTATTGAGTCTAGTGCTTCCAGATTTACTCCACACATCTAGGGCCTCCCTCTGAACATACTACACCCGCTATTTTTGGAAAATCTGGCTCAGCCTATTTATAATATATTGTATTTTAATTGGGGAAAAATGTAATGGCTTCACTGTTATTGATCCTAGTGCTTCCAAATTTACTCCACACATCTAGGGTCTCCCTATCAACATACTACACCTGCTGTGCCTATTTTTTAAAAGTAAGTGCTGTAGTACAACCAGCAGGGGGCTTTGTATGTGTGGAGTGATTTGGGAAGCACTAGAATCAAAAAGAGTGAAGCTATTGAATTTTTTATCACAATAAAAATACATAAAAAATAGGCTGAGCCAGCTTCTCAAAAAGCGGCGGGTGTAGTATGTTCAGAGGGGGGCCCTAGATGTGTGGAGTAGATCTGGAAGCACTAGACTCAATAACATTGATGGTATTGATTTCTTTCACAATAGAAATTCATAACAAATAGGCTGAGCCTGATTCTCAAAAAGTGGCAGGTGTAGTATGTTCAGAGGGAGACACTACATGGTTGGAGTGATTTTGGAAGAGCTAGACTCAATAACATTGATGGTATTGAATTTTTTCACAATACAAATAAATAAAAAATAGCCTGGGCCAGCTATTCAAAAATTAGCAGGTGTAGTATGTTAATAGGGAGACCCTAGATGTGTGGACTAAATTTGGAAGCACTAGGCTCAAGAGCTAGACTCAATAACATTGACGGTATTGAATTTTCCCCCAATAAAAAATATATTATAAATAGGCTGAGTCAGATTTTCAAAAATTAGCAGATGTAGTATGTTCAGAGGGAGGCCCTATATGTGTGGAGCGATTTTGGAAGAGCTAGACTCAATAACATTGATGGTATTGAATTTGTTCACAATAGAAATTCATAAAAAATAGGCTGAGCCAGATTCTCAAACTGGCAGGTGTAGTATGTTCAGAGGGAGACACTACATGGGTGGATTGATTTTGGAAGAGCTAGACTCAATAACATTGACGGTATTGAATTTTTCCCCAATAAAAATATATTATAAATAGGCTGATCCAAATTTTCCAAAATTAGCAGATGTAGTATGTGCAGAGGGAGGCCATAGATGTGTGGAGTGATTTTGGAACAGCTAGGCTCAATAACATTGACGGTACTGAATTAAGGCAGAGCCTGCTTTCCCAACATAAGAAGGTGTATTATGTTGTTTGGGAGGCCCCAGATGTGTGGAGTAAATTTGGAAGCACTAGGCTCAGTAACAGTGAAGCTATTGGATGTTATCCCCAATAAAAAGTCTTTAAAAATATCCAGAGCCAGCTTTCCCAACATAAGAAGGTGTAGTATGTTGGTAAGAAGCCCCCAGATGTGTGGAGTAAATTTGGAAGCACTAGGCTCAGTAACAGTGAAGCTATTGGATGTTATCCCCAAAAAGAATTATTTAAAAATAGACAGAGCCAGCTATACCAACATAAGATGGTGTAGTATGTTGGTAAGGACCCCCCAGATGTGTGGAGTAAATTTGGAAGCACTAGGCTCAGTAACAGTAAAGCTATTGGATGTTATCCCCAATAAAAAAATATTTAAAAATAGACTGAGCCTGCTTTCCCAACATAAGAAGGTGTAGTATGTTGGTAAGGAGGCCCCAGATGTGTGTAGTACATTTGGAAGTAGTAGGCACACTAACAGTTAAGCTATTGCATTTTTCTACAATAAAAAATATAAAAAAATAGACTGAGCCTGCTTTACCAACATAAGAAGGTGTAGTATTTTGTTTGGGGGCCCCCAGATGTGTGGAGTAAATTTGGAAGCACTAGGCTCAGTAACAGTGAAGCTATTGGATGTTCTCCCCAATAAAAATTATTTAAAAATAGACTGAGCCTGATTACCCAACGTAAGAAGGTGTAGTATGTTGGTAGGGAGGCCCTAGATATGTGGAGTGATTTTGGAAGAGCTAGACTCAATAACATTGACGGTATTGAATTTTTGGCAATAAAAATTCATAAAAAATAGGCTGAGGCATATTGTAAAAAATTAGTCGGTGTAGTATGTTCAGAGGGAGGCCATAGATGTGTGGAGTGATTTCGGAAGAGCTAGGCTCAATAACAGTGAAGCTGTTGAATTTTATCTTTGTATCCACTTTCGGTTTTGCACTTTGCAGACGGTCCCTAGACGCTCGGCTGAAAGCATAACGCTCACAGGGATGCATTGTATTCATCCACATAAGTAGACGGTTCATTCGGATGAATACCGGGTTGTAGCTTGTTGTCTTCCTTCCTACGGTTAGATAGAGCTGCCTATTGTGTAAGTAACACGTTTCATCTAAAATGTATTGAACCGCAAACCCGCGAATCTTGCGAATCTGCCAATTTCTGTCTAACTTTACCGAAGTAAATAAATCCTCTGTTTGAGTAGTTGTGATTGTAGGCTATATTCTGATCCACACTCCATCTCAGAAGGTGGCGGTAATGCAACCCAAAAAAACGTCACAGGAAGAAGAAGAAGAAGAAGAACAACATCCTGGTGCTGCTGCTTCCATATCATATCCACATAGATATATCTATGCCATATCCAGCGACATTCGGGCGACAGTGTCACCGTGTTTACTGAAGTGTTACCCGGGCGGTTTTAAATCGACCCGCCGCAAGAGTGGCTATGGCTACCAAGAAAAGAAGTCTTTCCTGTGACAACGGGGAGCAGGACGGACGGCTGCTCGCTCACAAGCAGCTCAAGGCGGATGGCAAGCGGCACGTAGCTGCCTTGATTCTGGCGAGGGGAGGAAGCAAAGGAATCCCTCAAAAAAACATCAAAACGTTAGCCGGAATCCCGCTGCTTGGATGGGTGCTGAGGGCTGCTGCGGACTCCGATGTGTTTGACAGGTAGATACTAGACGTTTATCGCGGCAGACATGTTGACATGTCATAGTAGGAAAAGCACACGTGTATTCAAAACCATTAATGATGGTTGCATTCCACTTAGGAGAGGCCCTGGTATTGTGCATGCTGACCCACTGAAATAGTTTACTGGGACACTTGATGGAACTAAGCCATGTTAAGGTTATCAATTTCAGCTGTGCTTTTCCTACTATGATAAGTAAAAAAATGTCTGCTGTGAAAAAAAAAAGTCCATTATTGTAGGATAACGTTGTGATGTTAACTGTTGCTGTGAGAATACACAGTAGCCTGTGGGCCATTTTAGTATTTTGTGAGGGAAAAAGGGGGTGGATCGCACACAAATTGCAAACGAAAATCTGACAAATGTTTATTACTTATGTTACTCATTACTCCGAAAGAAAAGGGAAAAAAAATATTGGACAAAACAAGGTATTTATTTAGTGAGGATTTAAGTTTTTGATGGAGACAAGTTCACTATTTTCGGACATTTTAATAAACTGAGTGATTATTTGACCTCAGACGTCGCTGCGTCTACTTAGTTAATTCATTTGATTTTATATATATATATATATATATATATATATATATATATCTTTTATTGAGTTATTTTGATGTGGGATTTGGGAAGTATTCCGTTTTTTATTTCATTTGTTATAAAAACTAGAATTTCAGTTGCACTTTTGATGGACACATCTGTTGTGTTGCACAGTTTATAGAAATAAAGGAATAACTTTTAGTAATTTGTCTGCAGGTCGTTCTGTAAAAAAAGAAGAAAAAATCGTATGGTGAACATAAAATTGTGAAGGTTGAGTCAGTGTATCGTTACATCCCTAATGAAAATAGATGATTACAAATATGATCAAATCATTATAATATTGACAACAACAACACCTTCTTTTTCCTAGTATTTGGGTATCAACTGACCATGATGAGATCGAGAAGGTGGCAAAATCCTGGGGTGCCAAGGTGCACCGCAGGAGTCCTGAAGTCTCCAAAGACTCTTCCACGTCTCTGGAAACCATCAGGGAGTTTCTCGAACAAAGAAAAGGTATGCAAACCGCACCAGGATGTGTAGTGCAAACAGTAGACTCCCAGCAGGCCTGGCTTTGTATTCATACTGCCACGCTGTGTGTTTGATCAGTGACTAGGCGCAGTATTGCCTCAGAGCAGACACAATAAAGCATCTGTTTGATTTTAAGGCGCATCCTTCTGTTGACTCTGTGTTCACAGAAGTGGAGGTGGTCTGTAACATTCAGGCAACTTCCCCGTGTCTCCATCCGTCCCATCTGAAAGATGCCCTGAAGATGATCACAGAGGAGCGCTTTGATTCGGTCTTCTCGGTGGTCCGGAGACACCATTTCCGCTGGAAGGAGGTCAAAAAAGGATGTAAGTCAACAGATATAGGACTGTTGTTACAGTGCACGCAAAATAGTCCCACCTTTCTTTTAAAGATTGAATCTGCTTTTTTTTTGGTTGCAATGCTATATGATGCCGGACTACATCACACATAGATACATATATAATCAATTTTCTTCAGGTTATTGGGTAATTTAACTCATCGTTCCGGACGGCATTTTAACCATTGGGAAATGAGGGCGTGTGGTCTGTCACAGAAGCAAAGAAGCCAGGCTCAGTCCTTGAAGCAGTGGCCCGCAGGTTCAATTCCAACCTGCATGCCCTTTGCTGCATGTCATTCCCCCTCTCTCTCCCTTTTCACATCTTCAGCTGTCCTGTATAATAAAGGCCTAAAAGGTGTAACTTTTTATTATTTTTTTATTTTATTTGACAGGGACAATGCACAGCTCCTTAGCAGAGGACAGTTCCGGCACAAAACGAACCTAGGGGTTAATATGTGTACCCACTCTGTCGTTCTCTGGGACATGTTTTCATGCTAATCGAATGTGTTTGTAGCTTGGAACGTGCTAGTGCAAACCGCTGATTAGCTTACAACGCCAGTACATGGGGCACAGGGACACTCAAATTAATATTTAATACCACTAAAAAGGCTCAAAATATCACCACACCTTAACGTTAGTATAATGAGGGTCCCTAAATGTTAACCGAAGCAGTGAGAATGTTGTAAGTGTACAGACAGTTTATTTAAAAGATAGATTATTTTTACATGCGGGCGCACAGACACTCCTGTTCGGTGGCCATAGCTTCACAATGTCTGCAGGTACACCACCAGTTTCTCAAAGTACAAGGCTGTGTTGCTGCAGTGACTACCGGTAGCTCTCTCTCTCTTTCACGGAGCTCCCATAGCTCTTCGTCAGTATATTCCAGCTCGAAAAGATAAGGACGTCCATCAAACTGAAAGGGTTCGTTGTCGATGTTTTGAAATTCGGTTGAATAATCCGCCATCTCTTTAGTGTGGAAGCACTAGCTAGTCTGTTGTTGCGTTGACGGCTTCTCTTATGCGCTCAGTGCTTTCTTCCGGCAACATCGACCATTGGGAGATTCCACGTTGCATGGCGTTCGGCTAGTTGTGACGGGTTTCCAAGATGGCGCCCGCATGTAAACATGAACGCAACTGTCTTTATAATCTAGCTTTTCAATAAACTGTCTGTACACTTACAGCATTCTCACTGCTTCGGTTAACATTAAGAGACCCTCATTATGCTAACGTTAATGTGTGGTGATATTTTGAGCCTTTTTAGTGGTATTAAATAGCGATTTAATTTGAGTGTCCCTGTGCCCCATGTACTAGCGTTGTAAGCTAATCATCGGTCCGCGCTAGCATGTTCCAAGCTACAAACGCATTTGATTAGCATGAAAACATGTCCCAGAGAATGACAGAGTGGGTACACATCTGTTATTAACACTGGAGTGTAAACCGCTAACACAGCAGTAAAGGACAATAATCAGATTTTACAGTATTACAACTCGCCAACAACATCAAAAACCACAACACAAAAACACCACTCCGACAACAAGAACCATATTTGTAGTGTTTCGTAGAATAATCCTTTTAACCCTTACCTTGCCTCCTTCTAGCTGGTGAGTCGACCACCCCGTTGAATCTGAACCCGGCCAAGCGTCCGCGGCGTCAGGACTGGGACGGAGAGCTGTGTGAGAACGGCTCCTTTTACTTCACCACTAGAGAGCAAGTGGAGAAAGACCTTTTGCAGGTAAGTGACCAATGGTGACCTTTTTGAATGTGCAGCACTCATCCATGGGATGATTTTCTTGGATTTTGAAAAAAAAAAAAAAAAAAGCTGTAACTCCCCTGCTTCCACAGTTTTCATTCAGTTCGAGTTTGCATGCTTTCACATTTTGATGTGAGACGTTTCTGCCTGCGTCCCCTCCAGGGCGGTAAGCGAGCCTACTACGAGATGAAGCCAGAGTACAGCGTGGACATCGACGTGGACATCGACTGGCCTGTGGCAGAACAGAGGGTTCTCAGGTCAGCTGCTCACAACAGATCAGACAATCTTTCATCCAGCTTGTAATCCACTGAATGCTTTAGGGACTACCGAAATTATTAGAGGTGGAGGAAAGTCAGATTAGGGGGAAGGATATTATAGTTTTTCTGTTGGTTGAGAAAGAAGAAAGTCTTATCTTTCCTTTTTTGTTTTGAGAAATCAGGAGGGACTTTTATTTCATCTTACCTGAAGATATGTTTTTATTTTAGCCATCCAGTGTGAGATTTATAATGTTAAAGGGACAGTTCACCCCCAAATCCAAAAATATATAGTTTTCGTCTTACCTGTGGTGCTATTTGTCTATCTAGATAGTTTTTCTGTGAGTGTTGGACATATGGGCCATAGAGATTAAGGTCTTCTCTTTAATATTATGGAACTAGATGGCACTCGGCTTGTGGTGCTCAAAGTGCCTGAAAAATTCCATTTGGAAAACTCAACAGCAAAGTCTCTTTCCAGACCACAGACCTGGTTGTGAGCAGTTTCAAGTAGGAACTGTTTTCCTTTTTACCGAACTTTGCCCCCCAATTTCGTGACCGCACGAGACGTGAACAATAATGCGGTCCTCCTCGGCTGAGCTGGCTGCATCGATTAGCCACAGTTACAGCTCAGCCGAGGGGAACGCATGAGTACGCTTCATCTGTGCGGTGATACAGTTGGTAGTTGTAGCCAAATAGCTACATTGAAAATAACAATTGAAATGAAAGTGAGGGTAATATTCAGTTTCAAACGCTACAAATATTAAGCGTGTGTTTTTTTTTTTTTTCCCGGTCTTATCAAGGGGAATGTTTAAAAAAAGAAAAAATGAATCGCACCGGGGCGGGCCCTCCTCCACACCCCAATAATTACTTTTTTTTGCTCATCTTTAACGAAAAATTCTAGATTTTTAGTCAGATCTAACTCAATAATTTCATCTTTTGTTTCTTCTCTTCTTTTTTAATCCAATCTGTGCTACTGTCCTCAGGTATGGCTACTTCGGACAGGCCACGCCAGAGGTGGTTCGTCTGATGTTCTGCAATGTTTCCGGGTGTTTAACGGACGGAAGGATCCTTCTGTCTGCGTCCGGAGAGGAGATGGTGTCTATCAATGCAAGAGACACCTCTGGCATCTGCATGCTGCAGAATGAAGGAGTGGAGGTTTGGATTTCTAAAAAGCATCGGTGACTGTGCTCATGTCCTATGGCTGCACGCTACCCCTCTGTCTTGGCTCCACCAGGTGGTGCTGCTGACCTCGGACCTGGACCCCGTGCCCCAGTCGCTGGCTGACAGTCTGGCCAAGAGAACGGGCCGCAAGGTCATGCAGGTGGGCAAGGAGCCCCTGGACGATCTGAAGCCGATTGTGGAGCAGAAGAAGCTGGATTGGAAGGATGTGGCATACATGGGTAAAACCGCTGTTTTTTTATTAATTTATCGTAGGGCTCTGTTGGCGTCCATAATGAACCATGTCGGGGTTAGTCTTTCATTGCCAGACCCCAATAACAAAAACAATTTTTTAAATTAAAATGAAAAATAATTAATAAAAAATAATTAAATGAAGGAAATTAAATAAAAATAACTGCCATTAAATTAGTTTTGTCAATTGAAATGTTCAGGGCACAAGAGAAAAGAATGTAAATGAAAGTAAAGGGGTGAAAGAAAAAGAAATAAGAGACATAGCATTAGTGATTTAAAAAAAAAGAAGTCAAAAACAATAAAAATAACTAAGGCGGTAAAGGAAAATAAAATACTTAATTTAAAAAAAAATGGGTAAATGTAATAAATTTAAATATACAGTAAAAAAAAAATAAGGGTTAGGGTTAGATTAACAATTTGATATATTTTTTCTACGACTCACACAGTCTGGTCACCCATCAGAGAGTATGTATGTATATATGTTATATTTCTATGTGATGCCTTGCCTCCTCTTACCGTGTTTTCTCCCTTTTTTAGGTAACGACAAACGGGATGTCAAGTGTCTGAACCTGGCGGGTATGAGTGCAGTACCTAAAGATGCTCCGGTGGTAGCCATCAATGCTGCAAAGTACACCTGCCAAAACTGTGGGGGAATGGGAGCCATTAGGGAGTTTGCCGAACACATTCTCCTGCAGAAAGAAAAAGCAAAGGCGCAGATGAGCAGCACCGCATCGACCGTCTCAACTTGTAACCCTGAAAAGCTTCAGAATTAGTGCAGACAACAAATCACAGAAAGTAATTAATAAGACACATAAGTGCACATGAGAAAATATTACAATATTACCTGAGATGCAATGTAATTTTAGAGTTAGAGTTTGTAGAATTGAACTAATTAAAGTCATGGTTTGGAGTAATTTCACCCTAGGGTCCTTTGCACCATGACCTCGAGCCAAACACCCCCCCAAAAGCTTTTTTCACCTGGGTTGAACATTGGGAGAGTTAGCGTTATCAGCTGAATAGTTTAGTGCAGGGGCTAATGGATCCACGTTTGTATCTCGTAAGTTACCCCACTAATAATGCCCGAAATGATACCAAACTTCTACCCTAGTACAAATAGGTTATGCACTCGTTAAACGATGGATTGGAAAGTTTGTAAGTACACCAGAAGTTTATGTAAATAATACTTGCCTGCTGGCTTCTGCTCTCTGCTGCTGCTGCTGCTGCTGCTGCTGCTACCGGGTAGTAAGAGTGCTTAGGGACATCTACAAATTACAACACCGAAAAGAGATGCAACAAAAATATTTATTAATTTTACTTTTTTTTTTTTATTTATTTTTTTAAGTAAGTGCTGTAGTATAACTAGCAGGAGACAAGTTAGAATTGAGGTAATTGTGGAGACATTAGCTTATTTAATCATTAAATTAAAATATATTTCTCGGTGTTGTAATCTGTAGACATCCCTAAGCGCTTTTACTGCCCGGTAGAAACAGCAGCAGCAGAGAGCAGAAGCCAACAGGCAAGTGTTATTTACATAAACTTCTGGTGTACTTACAAACTTTCCAATCCATCGTTTTATGAGTGAATAACCTATTTGTACTAGTGTAGAAGTTTTTTCGGGCATTATTAGTGGGGTAACTTACGAGATACAAACGTGGATCCATTAGCCCCTGCACTAAACTATTCAGCTGATAACGCTAACTCTCCCAATGTTTGACCCAGGTGAAAAAAGCTTCTGGGGGGTTGTTTGGCTCGAGGTCATGGTGCAAAGGACCCTAGGGTGAAATTACTCCGAACCATCACTTTAACTTTGTTTACGATTTAAGTGTCACAGAATCAAGTTTTCCTAACTTTTTTGTTTTGGCTCCAAAATGTGGGATTATAATGCATGCTCCTGGGTTCTTCTCAAAAATGAAGGAGGTTTTTACTGTACATATTACAACTGAATCACAAGTTAACCATGTGTGATTTATTGTAGCACTGCGCGCTGGAGGCCGAATTGTTTTGGCGACCGGCACAGACACAAAATTTCAATCCAAATGCACATAACGGGACTATCACTACCAAAACAAAAACCACAAGGACACACCACCAGACTACAACTACATTTAGGTGTGGAATAATGCATTAACATGCTTGTTTTTTGTAAACTAGTGTAAAACTGGATTTTTTTTAAATTTTGTTTTAAGATTTATGTGTAAATTACAGAAGAGTATTGCATTCATCATAGAAAATCTTTTTTAGACATTTTATCTCGTAATTACGAGAAAATATCTCAAAATTACGAGATGAGGATCTCGTAATTATGAGATCCTGATCTCGTAATTACGAGAAAAAATCTCGTAATTATGAGATAATTTTAAACACCTGGAAGGCATCATATCTAGGGAACATTCTAAAATGCTTAACGTGAAAAAGCTTAACGTGGTTTAATGTACCTAAACAACGAACAATTGTCTCCAAAACCCTCTCCTATATTGCTCATCACAACCACTTAAAACTTCTAACTCATCTAACCCAAAGTCCAAATATTATGGCCGTTATCTGACACTAAGCGTTGCTGCTCTATAAAGGGTATTGTAAGGAAAAAACTTAACGTGAAAAAACTTAAAGTGGTTTAATGTACAAACAACAAGCAATCATCATATAGGATAGGATTTTGGTCATTATTGATCGTTGTTTAGGTACATTAAACCACGTTAAGCTTTTTCACATTCATCTTTTTCCTTACAATACCCTTAATGGAGCAGCAATGCTTTAGGGTCAATTAAAGGCCATAATATTTGGACTTTGGGTTAGTTTTTTTTTGACAGTTTTAAGTGGTTATGATGAGCAATGTAGGAGAGGAGTTTGGTGATGATTGACTGTTGTTTAGGTACATTAAACCACGTTAAGCTTTTTCACGGTAGGACTTATAAAGCCAATGAGAACCGTGGAGAGTCAACCCCCAGCCGCTCCGCTGCCCTGCTGTGAAGCAGAAACACTTTATGTCAGATAATGTCCATAATAATTGGATTTTGGGTTTGAGTTTTTGACAGTTTTCAGTGGTTATGAGGAGCAATATGAGAGAGAAATTAGCTGATCATTGTTTAGGTACATTAAACCACGTTAAGCTTTTTCCTCGCCATAGGGCCAATGAAGAAAACCTTAACGTGAGATAACTTCTATAATCGTTGGATTTAGATTTAGTTTTTTTTTGACAGGCTTAAGTGTTCATGACAAGATATGACCATGATAAATCTGGTGATGATTGATCGTTGTTTAGATACATTAAACCACGTTAAGCTTTTTCACGTTATCGTTTTCCTAGATATGACGCCTTCCAGGTGTTTAAAATGATCTCATAATTATGAGATCTTTTCTCAAAATTACGAGATCAGGATCTTGTAATTATGAGATTTTCTTGTAATTATGAGATATTTTCTCATAATTACGAGATAAGGTGTCTACATTTTTTTTTCTATGGTGAATGCAATACGCTTCCTTAGTAAATGGTTTTGTTATATAATATAAATAGTGTATCATGATTATCATTTCAATGAAGTTTGGTTGTTGAAGATCATTGAAAGTCTCACTCGTGTTTTTCATATGCAGAGAAGAAGTGTACCAGCACAACTCGGGACGAAGAGACTTTTGAATCCCTTAAAGGAATAGTTAGATGAAGACACTAGACATTAGTGTCGTCGCTTTCTTGCTGAGAGTTGGACGAGAATATCCACTCTCCACTCCACTCTCATGTCTGTATGGTAAAATGTGAAGCTAGCACCAAGAGACTATTATCTTTGTTTATACCGTGGTCTGCGTTCATACTTGATTCCCATCAGCTGCAGCGGGTGTCCATAAAAAGTGTTCTAAGACACCTTCTAAAGGAGTTCCAGTGAAACGGACTGTTTATTAGGGTTGGGTATCGTTTGGGTTGTTGCCGATACCGGTGCTAAAACGATACTTTTAAAACAGCCTGATCCAGTTCCTGAACCAAAAAAAAAAAAAAAAAAAATATATATATATATATATATATATACACACACTACATCTCGTGCGGCTGTAGTTCCAATGAGACAACCTGTAGGGGGACCGAAGAGGCAAAATTTATATAGTATGCCTTTTTAACATAAACTGTCAACATTTTAACCATTGTGTTTAATCCAGCTACAAGCTAACGGTAACATAGCATCCCGTGCAGCGATGCTTCTGAAAAAAAAAATGAGGCCCCGAAATTTTTATTATTTGGTCTCGTTACTACCGTTTACGTCGGAACCGGTGCCCTATTGGCACCGCGTTTTGGTACCCAACCCTACTGTTTACTGTTCTAAATGAAAAGGCTACATTAAAACAAAAAGGATATCTGAATCATCATTTGCAACACTGTGTGGTGCTAACACACAAGCTGCAAGACGTAAGTTACACTGCCCCTCTGAACTGACTTTGTTTCACAGCGAATAACGTTCTCTCACACCCCGTTCCCTGTTCAGCTCGCTACTTCAGGCTGCATCCGACAGTAATGTTAGCTACACATCGCGGATAAAATTGTTCGTAAAAGTCGTTATATTGTTTCAGGGACAATGACATGTTTGGATTGCTAGCTTGTCTTGCTGTTAAACATACTGTCGTGGCCGGGTTTGCTCAGTTGGTAGAGCAGGTGCCCATATATAGAGGTTTACTCCTCAATGCAGTGGCCGCGGGTTCAACTCTGACCTGCGGCCCTTTGCTGCATGTCATTCCCCCTCTCTCTCCCCTTTCACGTCTTCATCTGTTCTGTGAAAATAAAGGCCTAAAAATGCCCAAAGAAATAATCTTAAAAAATTATTTAAAAAAACTGTCAAATAATTTGTACTGATTGCCAACTGTACACAATGTTATTGACTTTGGATCTTGCTAGCATAGCGTTAGCTCTCTGGCTTGGAGCTGAGCTGAAGGGTTCTACCAGCTGAGTGGACTATATAAATATCTCCGGCAAGTCGTATTTAAGGTCCGTTCTATTCCCTGGAGCAGGGAACAACATTTGCATTGCGTAAGGACCTTATGGGATGAGAATGTTTGTTCCAGGTATTAGTCAAATCCTCAGGCGTAGCCAGGGAAACCGAGTTGTTATTTGTTATTTGCCAATTTACCATGGCATAAGCGGGTTGATGCCCTAGCCATTGTCAGGTATTAATGAATTTCGACGGAGGCTGCGCTTCAGACGGTTCACGCCTCGCCATCGTCCATTAATACCTGACAATGGACACCTCGCTGGTTATTAACCCTTACTTAATCTGTACACAAACAGAAATGTAAAACCACAATGTTCTGTTTGTGTGCAGATTAAACAAATGAGATTTAAAAAAAAAAAGCGTGCCAAATAGTGAGCTACAGAGGTAGCCTACTGGCAGTGGCAGGTGGGTTTTGTTACCTTGGGACAGAACCAGGTTAGCTGTTTCTCTCTGTTTCGTTATTCTAAGCTAAGCTAACCGATTTCTTCTTTACCGCACAGACATGAGAGTGGTGGTATCAACAAGATAGCAAATAGTTTCCCCAAATGTAGAACTAACTATTCCTTTGACAGGGTCTGCAACTAACTATTTATTAAGAGTTTAGTCCATATAATGTCTGTCGTGGTATCTCAGAACCCAAGGTAATGTCTTAACTCTCCTGTTGTCCTCGGGGTCAAATTGGACCCGTTATTAAAATGTCTACATGTATATTTAAAAAAATATATATATATATGGTTTTCTTTTCCAACCAAATTACCGAGAAAATAACATGGATGGTTCCAGGTTTGCAAGTACAGTTAATGATCACTACTTTCATTGGATTTTGAGTTTTATTCAATTTTATAGCATTTGAAAAATAAGGAAACGGTTTCTAAACAGTATTCTGACTAAACTTTGACATACACAAGTCTTTGATTATTTATCAACATACATTCCTCTAATAGAAGTCAAAATAATTCATTTCAGCTTTTTTGACTAAAAAATTAGGTATAATTTAAAAATCCAACAAGGTTTATTGACAGTGAATTCCCAAAAATAAATGTAACACTAGTGGTAATAAGACGATGTCCGTGGCATGTATACAGTACTGGTGGTAGTGGAAAAAAGCGTCAACAGTAATAAAAAAAAAAAAGTAAATTAAAAAAAATGGGACAAAAACATCAGAAAAAGGGTTTAAAAGAAAAAGGGACAAAAACGTAAGACAAACTGTCAAAAACAAAAGTGTTAATTTTCTTTTTTTTTCGAGCGGTCTCCGAAATGAGACTGTCTGGTCTGCAGAGCATTTCTTGCAGCTCCTGTCGACTAGCAACCTTGTGATCAACAACATTATCTACGACACCGTAATGGAGCCAAAAGTTGTTTAATTATATTTTACCATTTGGTCAAGTGTCTCAAAGAGAGAGGAACAAAAATAATAAACCCTCATGTAGCCTACATGTGAACATCTCTCGTCTCCGAGACCCAGAGCTCCAGTCAGCTCACAGCGGGGTCTTTGAGTATGACTTGCCGGCCAGATATCTAGCTACTCCCACAGAGCTAGCTGGCGTCAGGCGGTTTATGGAGCTTCTACACTCCGAAAGCAAATTTGGAGCAACTTTTTAACCACGGTCAGAAATCTGGAGCAGGAAAAGTTAACCCTCTCCTTGATTTCATGTTGTGAATGGAGAAGGAGAACCAGGACACGAGTAGGGGGAAATGCAAGACTACACGTCAGGCTACGGCGTAGGCTACAGCGTAGGTTCGGTCTCTCCAGGTACCTACACTTTTTTTTATGTCTATTTGAAAAGTGCAAATAAAAAAGCCAAAAAACTACAAAATACAACACTTCTCAAATACACAAACAAACCCACATCAATCACCTTTCCAATGATATCAGGCACACCCCTGAGTGTCAAAGTATATGGGAGCTGTACCACTTTTAATTTGGGTATGACGTTTAGACCAAAAAGCATGAATTTCAAGTGTTTCTTCAGCCACTTCTTTCTACAACAGTCGAGAACCCTTTTGCAATTATGTAAGCAAATAATGTAATCTGAAAACTGCTGCCCTGATTAAAAAAAACAATACAACTGATCTCAGCAGGTATTGTGTCTGGAATGGAGTGGAATGGAAATTTCTAAGTGACCCCAAACTTTTGACCGGTAGTGTACGTACGTTGCCACGGTGTCGATTTAATGCAGCATAAATAAGCCATAATTCTAGTTTTTTTTTCTTCACAGGGCAACAAAGTATTTAAAGACAAGAAAAAGAAAAGAACAAATAACTTCCAGTTGCCGTCCTGTCACTCCTTCATGATGACTGGCTTGATAATAAGTGGCCCGTCGTTCTTCCCAGATTTATTAGTGCAGGGGCTGAAGAACGGGTAGATGCACTCGCTGAAAGTGTCATTGAAAGTGTAGATGTGGATTTTTGCATCAACGTTGTAGAAAGACACCTGTAGAACCAAGAAGACACCCGGGATTATTTGGAAAAAAAAACTTCACTTGGTTGAAGACAAAAGAAGCAAATAAATTGGATGTGTAAAATGTGTTTCCCTTGCTGTACCTGTCCTTTCTCATAGTCCACAAATATCCCAATCGTGTTTGGACGGAGGTTCAGATGGACGTCTGTGGAGGGTTCAGTGCGAAAAGCGTACTTTTTTCTGAGGAGAGGGATGAAGTGGAGGATAAGAGAAAGGAGAGGATAGTTAATTACTACAAAGGAAAAGGAAAGACAATAAATGAAAAGAAAAGCAAAAGAAATTTGAGTATATTCAATCACCGTCTGCTATATTTTATGTTATCTATTATATTTTATTATTACATTATACACCATACTTAATTTCAGAATTGTGCAAAAAGCAACACTTTTTAAACAATTTCATGGCAAGATTTATTTTGGAAAAACATAAATAATTTGAGAAAAGCTGGCACCAAAAAATGTTAGGATGCTGAAAGAGATTAAAGCCGCGTTGGCTGAGACGTGTCGATCAAACTGCATATGCTTTATTCTTTAAAAATTCAAAAAACGCAAACTCATTAACGGCAAACACATGCAAAAGCCATACAATAACAACAGAAGCGGCATCAGCGGATGTTGACAATGAAACGTGCCGATTATTATTGCCGGCGGACTATTATTTCCTACACATATGGAGGAGGAAAGTTTTTACCTTTGTTTGAGAAGTAGCCTATTGCAAGTGAAACGTTGTTTGCTAGCTAACTATGACTACTATTGCTATGTGATGTCACAAATAAGCAATGCTGTCCAATGTCTGCCATCTAATGATAGAAGCTAGCTATGCAGTAGTCTCGCTTTGCCAGACCTTCCTCCACAGCGCTGCGGAGGAGGGTCTGGCTAGTCTACACAGCATTCCGGGGTGGGAGAAGAAAAACATGCTCTGGTTTATTGGCATTTCTTTAAACCAATCACAATCGTCAGTTCAAAAGTTGTTTTAGTCGTGCCACGGATAACTCAGATTGGACAGATAGTCTAGCTAGCTGTCTGGATTTACCCTGCAAAGATCTGAAGAGAAGTTAACCATAGTCCTCAGAAATCCACCAGAGTTTTAACACAACATAACATAACACAAAGGTAGCGCTAGGTAACGGAAATCCGTCCGAAAAGAGGGAAGTGGTAGTTCGTGGATATAGACTAGCTACGCAGTAACATAAGCATTGCGTTATTTAGCTCGGCCAGTTTCATTGTCAACTTCCGTTGATGCTCACTTCCATTATGCTGTAGCTTTGGTGCTGAGCAGGTGACATACGTTAGGCTTTTGGAGCTTTTATTGGCTGAAAACCACCACTTGCTGCTTCTGCTTCTGCTGGTGCTGCTGGTGCTGCTGGAGACAAGGTTAATGACAGCAGAGGTCCAGGTCAGAAAAGATAAAAAGAAGCAACTAATTAACATCTCATTTGGGTAACTACCTGATGGCAAAACTCACTTGTCTCTCAGGCTGAGGAACCAGTATCCATTGCTTGGGGTAACTTCAACCTTCCCCTTCCTGTTGATTAATTGTCTGGCCACGCCCAGATCCCAGTCAGTCTTCCCGCCCACCTCCACCTGACCAAAGGAAGTAGGACATTTACGTACATACAATCAAACACTGAAGCATAGAAAAGGCTGGGAGGACATGCATGTAAATATTTGCTCATGTTCTGTTGATTTTAGATTTTATTATTTTACATTATTATTTTGTGATCAAAGGAGAGAGAGAGAGAGAGTGCCTCTTACCTCCCAGTAGTGTCTCCCAGACGAGATCGCCTCCCTCCCTATGACACAGACGACTCTGTTAAACCGCTCCGGATTGTCTGCAAGCATCTGGTGTTTATCTCCACACCTCACCTGCAGAAACACAGACAGTTATTGTAATAGCAAACTTCATAGGCACGACACATTTTCTTTATAATTTACAGTAAATGTATGTGTGTAATATACGTCTCCAATGCAAACATGGAAAGAAAAGGCAACGGTATGGAGAATTTTTCAAAACCAAAAATGGATAACATACCGAGATTTTAGTCCCAATTTATGGGCAATTTCAAGATTTTATAGAAATTTCTCGTGGGTTTGGCATTGCATTAAAAACGGAATGATTGCCCTTACTGGTGTGTGTTTGTCAGTGTGCATGGGTCCGTGTTGTGTGTCCCCCGTCTGTTTTGGACCTGAACTGGGTTGGTTTGTGGGTGGGTAGGGGACTTGTAGGGAAATGACATACTGTTTTCACTATACCTTGTTCACCACGACTTGGGCTGTGTCACCGGTTGTAAAAATTTAAACTTAAATTAAAAAAAGTTTATTTAAAATTTACAGTCTTTGTTCCTTCGAAAAAGCGAGCTCGCAAATGTAATGAACTGAATGAGTGATTATTTTTTGATATAATAATCTAACAGGTGTCTCACACTCTTCAGGTCCTCTGACAAAATCAGTCTGGGATGAGCGGTGTTGCTGTCCAGAGTCACATCCACTGTGTTGAAGAAAGAATTAAAAATGTATATCATTTTAGATTATTCTATATTTAATCATGTCTGCAAGTTGACTTTATGTGTCATTATTGTTCCATACCTGCATACTCCTGTATCTTCCTTATCCCTGCAGATAAACAGGACAAAATTATGTTATAGCTCCTGTATAATGCACTGTATAGCGTTATAACATTACTCGTTGAAGGTGGAATGCTCACTATACTATACTCACTTTATACTCATGTATAATTCTTTAAAGTAGGATGGATAGAGTCACTCACTGGTTTGTATTTGCAAGGTGGATGGCAAATATCATTCACTGGTTTACGTACTGTATGTTTAGCTTATTTAGGTGGAGTGGGAGTGGACACTTACTGGGCTGTGTTCGGACCGGGATGAGTTCCATTACTGAGTCAGGAAAACCTGGAGAGGAAAAGACACCAGTCTACTGTAAAACTCATACTAAGATCACCAGGGCAGTGTTTCAGTGCTTTATTATAATAGATCTATTGTGTCTGGCTCAGAGACTGTAAAAATAATCGACAAAGCTTCCGGGCATGAAAAGTGAAGCCAATGTTGAAGTGTCTTAAACCTGCATTTCATCTAATTTCCATCAGGGGGAGACTCCACTGACTCCCAAAACAAGTCTGTTTCTATAGAAGTCTATGAGAAAATGACTATATTTCTCATTTAATTTATTACCTCAGTAAACATTCTCGTAACGCGTCAATGGCCTCAATTGCTAGTTTCAAGTCTTTATCAATACAGCATGACGTTCATGTTTTAAATTATTGTCTCATTTATTTTAAAATAGACGATAAGCGGGGGATGCTTCAGGGGCTGTCAATCAGGACAGAGGCTTAGCAATGCTAACCATGGCACTGTGGACATTAAAATAGAACTTAGAACCTTTTTTGGGTGTTGTCCATGTTTTCATCTTAAACTTTGACCCTCTCACTGCGTGTTTTCACTTCTTCAAAGTTAATTGGAACATTTTGGTCTCCTAAAAATGTGATGTGAGTGATTTCTCAGTGTTCTGCCAACCAAGCTAGCTAGCTAGCACTAGCATTAGCTGGTAACTTAAGGGGAAGTTCGCAGATTGTCTGTACTGCTGTACATGCAGATGAACGGTGCCAGAGCCCGGAGGTCCGTGTTTAACCGCCGATAAATCTCCACTGGATGACTCGTGCCAAAAAGAGTTGAATTGGCAACTTCCCCCCTTTAGCGTTTAGCTTAGCCTGGCGCCATTGCAACCAACCATACATTTGGCCATGTCATCCTTTCCAGCTCCACCCTCTTGTCACAAAATTGTCACGTCCGGTTGCAAAAAGATAAGATGGTGAAGCCTGAATCGACAAACTCAAGGCTTCAAATCGGTCGTCCATAAACCCGTGGTGACATCACATATGCTACGTCTATTAATTTATTTACAGTCAATGCTGGCTCAAGGACTTAAAGAAGAAGGGTGTTTTTTCATAGAGTATAGACCATTCGTTGTAAAATTAATCTTTTGACTCTACTCTGGACAGCCATAAACAATACATTTTGGCCTCATCATCCTCCCCAGCTTCACCCTCTTGTCACGTTCGGCTGCAATAAAGATTCGCCAAACTCGAGGCTTCAAACCACTGGGTGACATCACGGATGCTACGTCCATTATCTTTACAGTCAATGGTCTAACACAAGGACTTGATTGGTGTGAATGGTGTTTTTTCATAAAGCATGGATCTTTAGCTCTTTTGACTCTACTCTGGACTGTGTTCATGTCTTTGTTGTTTTTCATCTTTGCTAAGAAGCCTTGTGTTTTGCATTTCACTGACCTGTTTCTGCAATCGTCTCCAGCTCTTCCTGAAAACTCTCCACCAGAGCTGCCAGCGACCTGTAGATGGTCCCTGTTCCCAGGTCAGAGTTCACCGACACATCAGACCAGTCTTTGGTCGGTGGAGGACTGGAGAGGTTGGGGAACGTCTGGAAAGTAGGTGGAAATAAATAAATTAAAAAGGATGTCAAATAACCCCCTCAGGGTTCCCACAATGTTTATGTCAGTTTCTCATCACATCAACCAACCTTGACACAGTGCATATAGTCATCTGATTGGGCGAGCTGGGCGAGAGCGCTTTCTCTCCGCCGTAGTTCTTCAACCTCCAGCTCCAGCTCTCGTATCATGGAGTCGGCCTGGTGCTCGGCCGCCCTCCGGCTCATTTCCATCACCTCCATCAGCTCTGCCTGGGAGTGCTGGATGGCAGACATAAGCTCTGACAACATGCAAACGCTGCCCACAGTCTCTTGCTCCACCGCCAACTGAGGAAAATAATGATACTGTAATGTAAAACTTGCAAGACACCTTTGTGTCACCATTTTTTTTTATATATATAATTAGCTACAATACCTCCAGTTCAGTCACTGACAGTCTGATCTCCTCGATCTTCCTGATTCTCTCTCCGATCATCTCCTGGATCTCCTGCTCCGACACACTCAGCTGGTCCTTCTGGGGAAATTACATAGACTTACAGTCATTTCTACAAGTACTATAGCTGTGAATGTGTCCGTGCCCGTCGTAACGCCCATCATGGACACTTTAACCCAAACCTAACCTTAACCACTGACCCAAAAAAAATCTGCTTTTTTTTTCCAATTGGGCAGACGGCTTTGGTCCCCAAATGGACAAGCTGTCCCCAATTAACTGGTCTTTAGAAGGAAATGTGTCCCCGAAGGTAGTCAGAAACACACACACACACACAATGGGACATTTTGAACACAGTTTAGCTTTGAGCAGTATACGTTCCGTGATTGAGGCTAAAAACCACTTTGCATCGGGTGGTTCTTTGCATCCACGTCATCCTTTCCTATCACAGTGTCCTCACCAAAAAAACAGCCGTATAGTTTGTCCGTGAAAGAAGCATATTATGGTATATATATATATATATAGGTGGTGAACCCTAGTGGCCGTAGTAATCTGCTAATCTGCTACAAAGTCTGCTAAGGGAGGAGGGCCGGGTGGTGGATGTGTCATACAGACACATGACTTTCACCGAAACATAACCAAGTAGTTTCGCTTGTTTGTGCTTCACTTCAAACATCATTCTGTTTTTCCCACCTTGGTTTCCATCCACTCGGTTTCAAGAGTCACTGTGTCATGATCCTGATGGTCCAAGGTCTCACATTCAGGACAGATACATTCTCGATCAGTTCTACAGTAAATCTGAAACCAGTGAGAGAGTGTTGCAGTGTTAAACCTTGAAACATGAAATATAATTTAATACAAAAAAAAAAACTGCACAGTTAGAGGACCCCTAAATCATAGACTATTCTTCTTGTTCCTCAGTAAGCACAAAGCACTATAGGAATCGGAAAGGCTGAAAATCAATGAGAGATATTGATTTTATAATTTAATAAAGTATTGTACCAATATTCCTCTGTGGTGGATCTCACAGATAGGGAGGCTCCGGCTGCTTGCAGCCCCAGTCACGGTGAACCTTCTCCGGCCGCTGGAGTGGGGGAACGTGGGAGGTGGCTCAGGAGATCCGGAGCAGTTTGTCAGGGCAGCAATTGGACTGGAGTTTGGCAACGAAGAAGCAAGTGAGGTTGTAACTGTTGATGCTGACGTCGGGATGAGCTTACCTTCCAAGGTAGAAGATACATGAATTTAATGAAAATTCAAGGAATTTAAAGCTGTAACCTTCTTATGTTATGGAGCTTCTTAAATACTCAGTCGGTCATTCAGTTCTTTCAATATCTCAACAAGTATTAAATGGATTGCCATTAAATTTTCCATAGAAATTCATAGTCCCCAGATAATCTATCATTATGACTTCAGGGCTCTTCTGACATTGCATCTAATGTTAAGCAACCACCATCTAAATTCATTGTGTCCAATACTTTGGTTTGTGATCAAACATTTGCAGAACTGGACAGTCATGTATCGTCTGCATAATGTGCAACTAATCCAAGACAATTTGACAAAAGACATTTGTCCACAGTTTTGGGAGAAAGATGCCTGAATTTTTATCATCTATTTGGATATATCATAGCTGTTTATTCAACATGGTTGTATAAATCTAAACAGATATTTTGACTTGGAATTATATATTTTGTAATAAAACTCAAATTCCAGTCTGTTTTCATGCAGCCAGCAGTGCAACACGACATGACTGATTGATATCTAAAATTTCTCTAAAAAACCCTAGGCTAGGCGAAACTCTTATTCACCTGTCTTATTTTGAGCGTCAGGTAGCATCAATGCTGTTTTTAGCTGATGTTGAGGCAGCTTCTTCTTTAATTCATACATGAAATTGACTGGCATGTCTCCGTTTCTTCCTCCTCTTCCTCCTCTCTTCTCAATCCGCACTCCTTCCCCTCCTGTCATGGGTCTGAACTGATTGGTGATCTCTCGCAGTGTCCTGTTGATCTGAAGCTCTGGTCGCTTCTGGAAGGTCTTCTTACACAGAGGACACAGGAAAACCTGGGAGAGGAAGGAGGGATGGGTGGGGAGGGGGGTGGGGGAGGGGACCAAATAAGATAATGAAATGGAAGTAAAACATGGAAGCCTTGGCAGATGAAAAGTGTAGAAAGTAAGTAAAAATGAATGGATCAATTGTTGAATTTTTAAACAACGTAGACAATATACTACCCCCGAGTTTGTCCTGCTCATGTATTAGTGTATTACTGAGGTAACCATCAGTTTTCTATAAAAGATAATTAACCGGCGGAAACAAACTTCATACATCGAGGATGACATCTATACGACATACTCACACACCTTACATCCGTCCCAGTATTTGCTGATGCAGGCCATGCAGAAGCTGTGGCCACACGGTGTGGAGGAAGGGTTGTTGAACACATCGAGGCAGATCGAGCACAGGAACTGCTCGTCTGACAGAAAGCTTCCATATAAGGACATCCTATGGTCAGCAAGAGAAAGTAATATAGAGTTAAATCAACACAAATCAGTCAGACAGAAGACAAAACAAAAGTAAGTTTGGGGGAGGGGTTTAATTAAAAAGGCTCTTCAAAGAAATTTGTAATTATTACTCTGATATTGCTTTCCCATCCCTTGCTTAAAGTGTCTGAAGATTAACAAGTGCCTCTTCCTTTGCTCCTTCACATCTGTTGGAAAGTTTCACCAGCAGTATGTGTGTTCGTTGTTTTTGGACAAGAGGAATCTTTTCAGCTCTAAGAACGTAATGTAGTTCCAAGAACCCCCCTTCTTATTGTGTCTGCACCACAAGAACTAGTAACGATCTGCTGTCACTTCAGTGTTTCTATTGGCAGTGGGAATGAAAACGTAAATAATACATTGAACGCATGGAGTTCTCGGGGGAGCTTGTAGCCAAGACATCACAAAGCAAAAACAAGCAAGCTTTGCTCATAACAATGCATCATCATCATCATTAATATGAATAATGTTAATAATAGCTGAATGAGACACTCCTGACTAAAAGCGTAACTCTCGCCAAAATGCAACCTTGTCTTTTTGTGAATATACCCGAGTCAAACTTTCGTTTAAAAGCATATTTAGGACGGAAGTGCCACTTTTAAGATTTACTGTATTCTCGTTTTTTGGTCAAATGGCCTTTTAAATGGGAGTGGTAGGGGCACTTTTATGCTAGCCTCAAAATATCTTTTTTTAAACACTAAGAAGGCTCGAAACAACATGAAACTTTGCTTGAAGTATCACCAGGAGCTCTACACCTTACCTACACCAGTCCACAAGGGATATACGAAATCTGTAGCTACTTGTTTTGATATCGACTCGTTTTGATTGCCGAGGTGGTAGCGACCGGAAACAACAAGAGCTACGGTGAGTTGTTCAAAACCTTTCTTTTTAGTAAACTCTGGGTACACAAACAACGTTGTCAATGCTTTCGTTAAGGTGTAGAGCCCCTGGTGATACTTCGAGCAAAGTTTCATGTTGTGTTGAGCCTTCTTAGTGCCCCTACCACTCCCATTCAAAAGGCCATTTGACCAAAAAACAAGAATATGGTAAATCTTAAAAGTGACGCTTCCGTCCTTAATATGCTTTTAAACAAAAGTTTGACTCGGGTACATTCACAAAAAGATCCCAGGTTGCCTTTTGGCCAGAGTTATGCTTTAATAAAGGAGAGGATGGTAACCAAAACATGAACTGTGATCTTCCAGGACAAATTTCTTGACTTAAGTATACATTCAAATATGCAAAACGACCATTACAAACTCTTACTTTTAATAATGCTCTCAAAAAAGTACTTTTTCAAAAAAGAATATACTTTCTTACTGATGGTTCCATGGGATAATGGAGATATAGGAATTCATTTTAATGAGGAACTTGATTTAGAGCTACAAAGGTCAGTCAATATTTTATTAATAATAATATAATAATAATATTTTTCAAGTACAAACTGCTTTTCCCTGTTAATTTAAATGTAAACTGAATATAGACTGTTGGACAAAACAAGACGTTAAAATAATTGTTGGTTGCAGCCCTACTTCACATATTCTCATTGAGAGACGCATGGCACAAGAGATCAGACTGGTTTCTGCACTGAAATCATCGCTTGTTTTTAAACATTTTCTAGATAAGCATTAAACATGACCTAATTAAGTAAAAGTTGATACCTTTCCGTGTTGGTAGGCCTGATTTTAAAATGGACCCCAAAAGCTCCAGATCCGATCTGTTGTTTCTTGATCTTACAGGTCGTACTGTATTTTGATCGCTCACAACCTGACTTATGAAGTTTTTGCTCCACAGGCTGTGACATGTGAAAGGCGTGCATGTGTTGTGAATTTACTCTTTCATGGAAGAAAAGTCCACGCCCACTCATTTGTCTCTCTGTGTGGCAGGTAAATGTGGCAGGACTGGTTAAGGTGGGCGAATGACACACAAACACAGAGTAGGCCAATGGTCACAACCTTTTACCTAGATGTAGATTTCTCTCTTACCTCAGGCAGGTTCAAATAGCTACGTGGGAGCGAGGTAACTAACTTTCTTTAGCAAAGAAAAGAATTTCACCGACCTGTGAGAATGTATCTGAGATTGTATCTGATGCGATAAACATGATTTCCCTGCAAGACATTGTGATTAGAATTAGCACAAAAGTAGTATTCAGGCTTAAACAAGCTGTCCCAGTGAGTCCCAGTGAGATTAAGAATCTCTTTTTCAAGGCAGCAACATAACTATAAAAAAAACACAAAGTTAAAGACAGAAAATACAAAGGGAGACACATTTAAAAGAAACAAACATTTCAAAAGAGAAATTTACAAGTTAGTTTCATCGTCAGGTCAATGAAAAACATTGACTTTTAGGGAATCCGCCTCTAATTCTTTCAATTTGGATTTAAAAGCATCTAACGTGATTAACTCATTGAGTTTACAGATGCAGAGAATATAAATATCGCAGCATTTGGAGTGACGAAAAAGCTTTCATTTGAATTTCACATTGATAATCTTGTGTGCCGACTCAGGCAAAAAGTTGGCTATATTCACAGAAATAAAAGCTTCTTTCCCATGTTTTGTAGGAAAAGGGTTATTGAGGCAGTTTTCATGTCGGTCCTGGATTATGGTGTTTTGACTTATAGACGTGCATCCTCTTCAACTCTTAGATCGTTGGACTCAGTCTATCACTCCGCCTTAAGATTTATAACCAATAATGTTGGTACACATTGTATTTTATATGACAGGTTTGGATGGTCTTCTCTCCAAGAAAAACATAATACTCACTGGTATCTCTTTATTTATAAGGCCTTTGTTAGAAAAATGGCGTCTTACCTTACAGAAGTACTTTGTCATTCAGAGGAACATCAGATTCGCTCTGCTGACTGGCTTTTACTTCATGTTCCAAGAGCTTGAACAAAATAAAAAATTTTCTTAAAAATCAACGCACTTGTGTTGGGCCTTTTGGACATTTTAGATATCTGGTTTTGGACTTCCAAACTTCTACTTGTAGTTGCTTTACATAGTTGAATTTCTTTTACATCCTGGTTGTCTTGATCTGGTAAGACAAGATGAACCCATTGACCTTAATCCCTGCATGTTCCTTTTTATAGAGACATAGACATTAATAATAATTGTTTCAATTTGCCTGAGAGAAAGAACTGGTCTTGTTTCTCTGCTCCACCCTGTTAATTATGTATTTTTAATTCTTGTGGTACCACAATGGGAAATTTATGACAATAATTCACATTCGGGTCTGTGTACAGTTTAGCAGTCTACGTGACTGAGGCTTGGTGATGGCATGAAGGATAAAATCAGTTCCTCTTATCACCGCAATCACGCCAGCTATGGGAACTTCTACCACCTGCATGTGCCTTTGTGTGATTTGTACTCATTGGCTTGTGTTTGTGTGTGTGTGTCTGTGTGTGTGTGTGTATGTTTGTTCTTTCTCCACGTGTGCACCTGTTTGAACCAGTGGCATGTACAGTAATTAATCACTTTTGTGTCATTCCTTTTCGACAAGTGCTGTGCGATTTCCAAGGAGAGATAAGCTGACTCTCAGACAGCATGTACCGAGACAGGATGCCAGAAACATCTTCATCAATCATTCCGATGATTAATCTGTAATGAAGTAATTACAACCTGTGGAACTTGCAACAAGATTTTCTGGGTAATGTTGACAAAATTGACCCTGCAAAGCAGTGTTGTAGTACTCGAGATCGGTCTTACTCGAGACCACTTTTTGAAGGTCTCATCTCGGAAACAACCGCATTTTTACTCTGCTTTGTCTAGGTCTCAGATAAAGAAGACTGGATTTTATTTAACAGCCTTTAGATTATTTTATCAAGGCATTTCACAACATACACTTATTGCAATAAAAGAGGTGAATGAAGAATTGTAATTAGTTTTCTGTGGATCTTTGAGGTCAATTTGAGGAGTGCCTATGGTTAGCATTATCCACATTTGATCGCGTTATGCAGTGTGGGACTCACACTAGTCGGGTCTTGACCTTGTCTCGGTCTCAATATGCTCTGGTCTTGGTCTCGGATCAGGTAGTTTTAACTGCAACACTGCTGTACGGAATGTAGCTGGTTGGTAGTGGGCGTTGACACGTCGGTGTTGTCACAGTCCTTTTTAGATCATTTAAATGCAGTATATGAACTAGCATAATTTCCTTCAGATTGTAAAGATTCAGATTATATGATAAATTCTAAATCGCTGAATAACTCAAGAAATTGGTGCGTTTTTCATACGCCATTGCAGATGGAGCTTCAGGTAAATTTACTTTACTATCTACTGATCAGCAGTACCATCAGCGCTCTCATCAATGTTCATCCATCACTGTCGCTTCCATTGTTTCACAAAAGGAGCTATTGCATCACAGCAGCCGACTGATGACTTTACCTGCAATTATTTGACGTTTGACCTACACACAATGGCTGATTCCTGAACTGAAGCGGTTTTTTCCAGTCTCTGTAATGACATTATGATGTTAATGAATGGCCCAAGGGAAGGCACATGGCGTTCTGTGAATAAGTAAATGGAGGATGTACAGTTTTACAGAAGATTTCACTATTCACTCTCTTTAAGCTCATTTTTTGGTCTCCACCAACTACTGAGGGAAATGTCTATCTCTTCAGCTGCTACATGTACCGTAAATACTCCACTATGTTCACCAGCTAGTTGCTAAATTTGTCTGTCATCTGTTTGGTGCTGAGCAGGTAGTGTAAAGTGGGTTTTTACAGCTTTTCCTCTGAAATCAGCTGCGTGCTTCCGGCAAAAATGACCCCAATGAACCATGAGCTAAACTGCACCTTCAAGCATGTAGAACAGTACAACCTGTTCTCTGCAAAGCCCAAATTATTTTTTAATAAACTATCATAGTACCCATTGACTATGGAAATGCAGCTTTACGTACAGATCCTGTTTTACACTTTTTGGCTACAGGTGACGTGTAATTTTGCAATCGCGAGGCTTACAGGATAATTGAAAGAGATGAAACTATGGAAATAAAACACCATCGAAACAATTTCTGATATTCTTCCTCTGATAGATCTGATTGCTTTACAATACCAGCAAGCTTTTTCAAATCATTCAGATATTTTTCAACCTGGCATATTTCACATGAACAGGGGCAATTTTACCCTTTTTTTAACGTTTAAAAAAATTACGTTAAATGGGTACTAGGCACCCCTAAAGCTCTGGTCTCTGCCCATGAATGTGGCCAGACTCTAACACAACACACACACACCTTTCATGTCATGCTAACTATGCACTCTCCATTTCTGTTGAAAAAGAAAAAAAATCTTGTGCAAAATGACACATATCTGAGCAAGCATGCTACTGGTTAAATATTCTATGGATTAGTTTACTAGGACCGCCTAAACACACCATTAGTATTTGCGTCTATGTACTGTATGTAGGCCTATGTATGTATGTATGTATGTATGAGAGTCTGGGGACATCCTTTGCATCCTTCAAAATACGACAAGACAAATAACTTAATGCCATTAACTACTAACAGCCTTCAACCACAGTCTGTGTTCATGCACAACCTAAAAATAAATCTTTCTCGGTCACTCTGCCAGGTCAGACTCCACCAACGTTCCCAAATAAAGACACAGGATGAAAACAAAACATGACATGAATGCTGGTAAATGCAATTAATCATCCTATGCAAGGGTGTCAACACGCACGGCAGTAAAAACATTCCACAAAACCGTAGATAAGGATGCATTCAGAGAAACACCAACACGACCTCTAGCTCTAAAAATGTGAGTGTTTGTCTGTCTCTGTGTGTGTGTGTGTGTGTCTAAAAAATAAATATACGGAAGGCTTATTTTTTTCAGGCCTTTATTATATAGGACAGCTAAAGATGTGAAAGGAGAGAGAGAGAGAGAGAGAAAGAGAGAGAGAGAGGGGGGGCAAAGGGCATGCAGCAAAAGGGCCGCAAGTCGGATTCTAACCTGCGGCCGCTGTGACACGGACTGAACCTTTGTACATGGGGTGCATGCTCTACCAGTCCACTAACAGTCCTGATGTATTATTTGTTGATTGATTATGAAGTTTTATCGCTGTCCTGATCTTGCTTCCTTCATTCCTGAGTTGACTCACAAGGTGACAAACAGTTTTCTGCACCCTTGCATTAAATAGTCTTGAGAAGGCTTTCATCATTCATCGCCATTTCGCCACATTTATCTTTTTAGTTTGAGTGCTAGGAAGACACGCAGGAAGTTGCCTCAGGTCGGATTTGAACCCTGGGCCTCTGTGTTGAGGAATAAACCTCTTTATATGGGCACGTGCTGTACCAACTGAACTACCTGGGCGCCCGAGTGCTCTGTCGTTTTCAGTTCAGGTGTTTATTTTCAATATTAGTCCTACACAGACAGTGTGCAATGAACCTCCTTCTAGTCCCACACCTGCTTAAAAAAAGTTGCGAGCCAACATGGCTTAATATCAATATTTGTGGATGGCTGATTTCGTTACATTCCTTCCACAAGAGCCTTTTTCTTCCCTCTTCTCTTCTTTTGGATCTCATTTGTGTTGTTGCTGCTGCTGCTGCTGCTGCTGCTGCTGCTGTTGTTGTTGTTGGTACTGCTGGCTCTCTTCATTTGGTACATTACCTTAGCTGCTTGATCAGAGAGAGTCTGGAGGGGGAAAGAGATGAGAAATCAGTAAGTGAGAGTTTGTCAGCGTGTAAGGGATCCTGGCTCTCTTCATTGTTTTCACTTGGTTTTTTTCTTCAAAATAGGATGTGTTAATTAGTGAGCTGCTGCAGTCTATGTTAGGCTAAGCTAACCAGCTGCTCACTGTATCTTCGACTATCCCTTTAACCACTTTTTGGTGGTGAATCCAAATAAATTGTGTGCCACAGTTGGTAAAAATCGAATGGCATGTTAAGAGTACTTGTGAATGAGATGGCACAATCCTGAATCATGAGGCAAAACAGAAACTGCCTAATACATAGCCACAGGGTTGTGCTATTGTATTCAAGGCTGCACCAAAAATGAATCACTTTTTCCATGACCCATTGCCTAAATGTTCCCCAACTTTAATTGACAGCCATTTTTTTTAGATATCCTGCTCAACAACAGACAAACAGGACTGCAAGCACAACGGTAATAATAAAGTGAGAGAAATCTGACCCACAATTAATCTTTAGTTTCTTTTACTGATGAAATAATTTCACTGGAACCTCTTTAGTTTAAGGAATGAAGAACCTAACATGATTGATTAATTGGCCTCAATAACATAAGATTAGATCTATTAAGTGGTTGATTACCTGGGATTCCGTGGTGATGTCGTCACAGATTGTTGTCATGGTGTCTATCCAGTTGCCATAGATACTCTCTTCCTTTTGGATTGGCCTCTGCTTACTATGAGGCAGAAACACGCACACACCCCATGCGCGCACACGCACACACACACACACACACACACACACACACACAACACACACACACACACACACACACACACACACACACACACGCACAAAATCAGCGGACCTGCATGCCTATCCTATACCCTTACACTAACTTTGACATAAACATCCCTAGCCATGACATCCTTGTTTTTTATTATATTGCCATCCGTCCTCTACCTGGATCAGGGGCCAGAGAGTCATACCTGATTTGATTGTGCAGGTCTTGCTGTGCTTTTAGTTGCCTCTGTGCTTCCTGCACTCGACCCTCCATGGTTAAACTGGCACAGAGTTGAGCACAGTGAACGCCAAGCACCGCCATGTTTAGGTTACCAGCCCAAATCCGACTTCAGACCAAACAAAACAAACAAACCGAAAACTTTATTGTCTGTCATGACAGAAAATTGTCTTAGAAGTGGCCTCAAGAGGAGATGACAAAGACATAACAAACACAGCAGATCACCTTCTTGACACTCGAGTTTAAACAGGGATATCAAAATTATACTTTTTCAATACTTTGAGTATAAACATTTTCAAACTTCAATATCTGATCGGGAATATGTAAACACAACTTTGGTGTCAACTGTGACAGTTTTTGATACTCTTTACTATGGATACAATCAAATCAATACCGCAAAAAGTATTGAAAGGTCAGTATTCAACCTATAGTGTTCACCTGCAAGTAGTTACTGGTCGTTGTTCTGTTATAACACGGGTGACTTTTTCATGGTCTCTGGTCTTGAAGCTCAGCTGGAGTTGAAATGGAAGTTTGTCCTTCTGGAGGAAAACTGTCACACACATTGACATTACTGGGTGTGAGTCCTGACAACATCAGTCATGCTGCCAGGACATGGTCCCCACAACGTCAGTCAGGCTGGCAGGACACGGTCCCCACCATGTCCTGTAAACCAACTAATAAAATATGTCAATGTTGATTTTGTTTTGTCTTACCTTCTGTAAATTCTGGTTTTATAGCAAACTGGATAGTGATCTCCAGCCCCTTGGTCACATTCCCTATTTCTCTCACCAGTTTGTGATTGTTTCCATCCTCAAAAGGAAAATAACTACAGAGAAAGAGAGAGGAAAATAATTAAAAATCACCATAAAAGAGCTACATTTCCTAGGTACATAGGCTGGCAATCTGGCAAATGCCAGAAGGACCAATGCACTCTTGGGCCAATTTGGGCCACTGGAAAAAAGAAAAAAAATGCAGCAACACTGTCGTTTTACACTGGTTTGACAAAATTATGCAAGACTGTACGGCTGCAGCCTGAAGCCTCCTTTCTGGTGCCGTCGGGCTTCTACTTTTCAAAATAAAATCTCACATCTGGTCCGCTATGTCTTCATACTTTGGTGTTTTGGGTGTTTAAGTATGTAATAATATCTTTTAGCATTTCCATTCTATTCTAAGATGGTGCCATGGTAGTTTATTTGAAGATTTTATGAATCATGTGTATTATTTAATTATGAAAGCCTGTAAGTGTGCCTCATGCTGCTGGTGCCATAATCTAACATGAGCCTGTTTTTTTGCAATTATAAAGCAAATAACGTCCCCGTCTGAAATTGGGCCGTAAAGGATGAAATTGCCAGGGCCAAATTTTTGTCCCAGTCCGCCCCTGCCCAGGTACACTTGTAAATTAATAGGACAGAGATCAATGTATATTTATATTGAATATACACAATATTATAAACATTATAGACCTGAAGTGACTCCTAAAGTGTTAGCATTTTGGTGTCCATGTTCTCATCATTGTTAGGTTTACAAAAGTTTCAGTCATTGTATTTTTGGTGCCAGTCACCACTCACACTCCATCAGGAGCAAGCAGGGTTGCAGTGACTCCAGTTGCAAGTATGTTGTCCATGGAGGCTGACTGGATCTCTGTTGCAACGGTACCAATGCTCACGATGTTTATCTGTGAAGGAAGCTGAGTTTTACAAGTGAAGGTATAACATTTACATACTTAAGCTTTGGCTACACTACGTGCGGACCATTCAAGGAGCGGATGTGTTGCAGAATGTATCTTTCAACTGGCAACACCCGCAGCGCACACACAGCATAGGATTCTGTGTCACAGGCCAGATGGTGAGCTTTTGCTTTGAAAGTCGAGTGACTCAAGCTTTTCCCCTTTCCCCATCAAGTTGTGTTAATGTTTTGTCCCCGTCAACAATCAACGGAGTGTCGATGCTGTTTGACGCTGCAACGAAGACCGGGCTGGCCCAGGAAGGACGGAGTAAAGTGGCGCCCGGAGTTGAGGACAAAGGTAGGCCATTATATCCTTCCTTTCAGCCTGGCGAACCAAGTATTTGGTTCTATAGATTAAAATGCACAGCTAACCAAGCTTTGGAGTTCCTCGAAACGTAATAATAATATCAAGTTTTCCCAGAGTTGTGATTATGCCATGACAATAGACTAAGAATTAATTTTTTTATTTACTATGCTGCTCAAAGGCCAGCAACTTTAAAGGTGGAATATTTTCTTGCATTTCACTCAATGCATGAGTTGACATCGTAAATCAACCAACACACCTTCAATGTCAGTATGACAACTTTGACTTTTCCATTTGTTTTTATTTTGTCCCTCTTGCATTATTGGATCTTCAAGCGCTAAGCGAAATATTGATTGATATAATTGATATTAATTTCAACTAAATGATGTGAACTGTGAATGTTCTATTTATATTTTATTCTAAGAAATGGCAGAGCGTCGTTTCGGTGTGCTTGGGCAGCTTTCACTTTCATGTCAAGAATGTTTCAGTACTCTCTCCACCCTCAGGACATTAATTAACGTTAAATATATGTTCCACAGTGCTAGACGTTGTACTCATGAATTTGTCTCACCCTTCCTCCAGTAGTGTCTGCGAGTCTCCCAATGTCTGCCAAGCGACAATCTGTCCCTTCAAAAGTCATTACTGATATTATGATTCTGGGAGAAGAAAATAAAGTATATTTTATTCTATTTCAACATTTGATTTAATGAGATTAAGTTGCACATGCATCACAAGCAGGGCTATCCTCACCCACTCTCCACAGCCTGTAGAGCCAGTTGTCTGTAGAAATATGGAGTAAGGGGAGAGGGGGACAGAGAGGGAATTTGCGCCATCTCACCCAGTCCGATGTTGGCTCTGCCATCAGTGCACAAAATCACCTGCAGAACACAGAAGATAAGGAACTCCATTACCCACAAGTCTCCTTGTCATATCAGTCCATTGCCAGTCCACATTGTTGGGTTTCAGCTAATTTCAAAGATGGGATTCAACATTTCGGTAGCCTCGGTTTGATAAAGTGACGCCACTGAAAGCGAAATACAATACAATATAAATCAATCAATCGAATCTCCACGTTACATCATTGGAGCAAACAATTAAAAGTGTTTTTATCTATATTGGTGATTGTTTGCTTGTTGCTCCGTTTCATTGTTGCCCCTTTATCAAACTTTTACAAGCCCACATGCAGGACTATTCCTGTAGAGTCCTTTAGACTCACTCACCTTTGACCCGGGGTACCTGGACGCCATTGCAACCGAGGCTAATGCTGCAGGACCAAGACACGTAGACCCGTGTTCCCTCAGGCTGGATGTGCAGAAATATAAAAAAAACAAAGATTCAAGTTCTGTACCATACAGATTTTAAAGTATAAAAAGCATTTTACATGCCGCCATTGTCACTTACTCTTTGACCCTTTGTACTAATTGGTCGTACGTCTCGGCAATACAGTGTGGGATGCTATAAGCCACACTTTGTTGCCATATATGGTCGTAGTCAACCAACGCCCAGTCCCGGAGAGTGAGAGGAGTACTAGTACCATCACCATATATTACAACCTGTAAAAAAAACAAAACAATATATGATGGGTTATTATATTAGACTTTAAAAAGCATGGTTGCACCAAAAACAAAAGAAGAAAAAATTACTTCCACAGAGCACGATAATCCAGTGAGGTAAATGTCTTATAAAAATCGTCATTTTGCATCATCGGAGGCTTTTTTGGCCAGAGGCTAGAGACTACAGCACCCCCCCACACAAAAAAAAGATCCTCCAATGACACAAAATGACGATTTTTGCATCATCAGAGGGTTTTTTCCAGACACACAATACAGCTATCTCTCGACTCAGGGGGACATGAGGGAGGGAAGCACGGCCATTCGAAAATACTACCAGGTTTCTACTGATACAAAGCTTAAAGGTCCTCTAAGTGATGTGACATGTTTTTTAGGCTACAACATTTTTCGTCACATACAGCAAACATCTCCTCACTATCCGCTAGCTGACTGTCCCCTGAACACACTGTAAAAAAACGCAATTTCTGAAGACAGCTCAGGCTCCACAAACGGCAACAAAAACAAACTGCGCCAACCTACCCCACGAACCATAACAAACAGTGTTCCAGCCAATAACCAACAAGAAGGAGCCTGAGTTGTTTTCAGAGACCGCGTTTTTTTACAGTGTGTTCAGGGGACAGGCAGCTAGCTGATAGTGAGGAGATGTTTGCTGTATGTGACAAAAAATGTTGTAGCCTAAAAAACGCGTCACATCACTTAGAGCACCTTTAGCTAATTGGTGAAGTATCCCTTTAATTGAATTGACCGAATTAACTGAAAACAAATGTATTTCTACTTGACTGACCTGGACATGACCCATTCAGACTGCTTCATTTAAAGGATTTTCAGTGGCCTGACAAAGTAAAAAGGATCCAGTATTTCACAAGGAAAGTGCAAAAAATTTGAAAAAAGTAAATTAAATTATAGTTTGAAAAGAAGGATGTTTGTTTTTCTCGTGCATCCCTTAAATCATCCTCTGACCCCTCACTTGATTGGGAACCACTGCTCTATGGAGTCTGGCCTGAGCCAGTGGAATAACTATACTCAGCATTTAGTCATGAGTGTGTTACGATCTGAGCTTCTCTGGTCTTTGTTTTGAGAGCCGGTCCAGCCGCGCGTGCATGTTAGTGTATGTTGCCGTGAAAACACAACGTAGGTATTTCATGTATTGGTGAACTTTCTGTGAGAGCCGTGTGCATTTTTGGGGCATTTTGTTCTCATATCACTAGAAAAATAGTGCGAATAGCTGCTGTAAATGAAGCATTCCCCCAGACCCCCCCCTTGATTAAAGATGAGCCCCAACGTCTGGCTCCGCCCCTGGAGTACAGCCCATTTACATGACGCATTAAAACAACAAATTACAATTTTCTTCCCTTGTTCTTAATTTTTAAAAGCAGAAAATGATTTTTCCTACCTCCTCGTTGAATGTGACCAATGCCACTCTCCTGCGGGGCGACTGCTGCAGCAGGGACGACAGCGCTCTCTGCAGGGCATCCTGGATACCCTGAGAGAAGACCGAAACAGCAACAGACTTTTAACAAAACAAGTTTAACACCATCACATGCATAATACAATAGTTAAAGAGTGTATTCAGCCCCTTAGTGATGTAGTAACATCTCACCTGCAGTCTGGATATGTATGTAGGAGATCCACTGCTTGATGTAACCTAAAGTGGAGCAAACATGTTAGGAAGATGATATGACTGATATATCTCTTCACCAGTGGTGGAATGTAACTAAGTACATTTAAAGTACTGTACTTAGGTAAAAAATTTTTTGCTACTTGTACTTTACTTAAGTCTTTTCTTTTCATGCCACTTTCTACTTCTACCCCGCTACATTTTATAAAGTCTCACTTTGCCAGACCTTCCTCCACAGCGCTGCGGAGGAGGGTCTGGCTAGTCCACACAGCATTCCCAGGATGGGAGAAAAACGTGCTGTGGTTTATTGGCATTTCTTTAACTTTGTAAGTGTTCAGACAGTTTATTAAAAAGATAGTTTAGAAAGACAGTATCGTTCACGTATACAGTCCAACCAGTCGAGTGACGAACGAACGCTGTGCCATATTTTAATAAACCGATATCATTCATGCATTTCCATGTAATTACATTTCACAAATGTAATTCCTATTGACCCATTGGGAAACCACGGAACATGGGGGATTTCAAGTGACAGTTCAGCTCACGTTGCACAGCGTTCGTCATTCGACTGGTCGTGACTGTTTTCCCAAGATGGCGCCCGCCTGTATACCTAACGGTAACTGTCTTTCTAATCTATCTTTTTAATAAACTGTCTGTATACTTACAAAGTTCTCAATGCTTCGGTTTACATGTAGGGACCCTCATTATGCTACCGTGGAAGTGTGGTGCTATTTTGAGCCTTGGTAGTGGTATAGAAATAGCGATTTATTTTTATTTAGCCTTACCCCGAAGACTATCATTATAAGGTAATTAGTGGTTTGCGATTCATTCACATTCGATTAGCATGTTTTATTAACCCCTAGGTTCATTTTGCGGCGGATTTGTCCTTCAATAAATCGTGGAATCATCCCTGATAGTTCAGAGTTTTTGAAGGGGTTGGGTTGTACAGTATGAGGTAATTATCCATAGTCTTTGGCATTTTAAAGTATTAGTTGTGATTCACCAAAGTTTCACACACACACACACACACACACACACACACACACACACACACACACACACACACACACACCTCTGTTGTAACAATCATGCTGCCAGAAATGTCCACACAGAAAACCACCAATGTGTCTTCCAAGTTCTGGTAGTCATCGTCGCTCTGATTCGGCAGGTAGATCTCGTCGCTGTGTACACCTGCGCCCTGACCAACACACACTCTCTTCACACTGTCGTTTACACCGTTCTCACGTCCACAGAACTCGCACACCCACACCTCAACAAGAGAAAAAAGAACGGGGGGGGATTTCATTTTTCATTTCATTTTCACTGCTCGTTTGTTTTAATCGCCCTTATTGCACATTGAAATGAGGAATCCTATCTCAAGAGAAAGAAACTGCATAGAATAAGAAAAATAAATGCATAACACTGAAGTTAGAAACTATGTGACTGCAGAAAAGAATAAGTCAAATAACTTTTCACTCACGTTCCTCTGTAAAGTACTCAGAGATGACAGGGCAGCACTACATTTCCCACAAATCAGTGGGCTCTGAAAACTCTCCAGGCCTGAGGCTGGTAAGAAAAGGAGAAAAATGAAAGTTTAAAAACTAATAACAAAATGGGACAGGTGCGTTTGTGCGTGCGTGTCCTCTGACCTTGGCAGATGTCGACCAGTTTTCCAACGCTGATCGAGACGACGTTGACGTTGGCTTCCAGCCTGCTTCCTCCTTCCTTATCAACTGATGAAACAGGACAAATGAATGACTAAGGCAAACAGTAAATATATAACTTTGGGACACTCAACAGTTCAGCAAACAGAACTCACGTCTGGGTGGGACAGGAGGAGGGAGGGAGAGAGGAGCAGGGGGGGGCCGAATGGAGGAAAGGGGGGGCAGGGGCAGCGAAGTGGGCCGAGGTTTTCGGAGACGTCGAGGAGGCAGCGGTGGAGGAACTGGACCTGAGAGAAAGAAAAGACAGATTGTGCTTTGTGGCATGTTTTAAAATGAGACATTTTAATGAAACCAATCTGTCAGAACAAGTCCGGTCTTGGAAAGAAATTCAGTGTTGATATTTTACATGATTTTAACTAGAGATGGTCCGATACCATTTTTTGCTTCCCGATACCAATTCCAATACCTGAACTTGCGTATCAGCCGATAGCGAATACCGATCTGATACCAGTGTGTCATATATTTGACTATGTTTTAACAGCTGTATGCTACTATCCCTGTATGGATGGTATGTGCTTTCTATCTTTGTTGTTCGGTCTGGCCCAGGTTCAACTTTTTGTGAAACATGAACAAACCAAACAATGAACGCCATAGAACTTTCGGTAACACTTTACTTGAAGGTCTCTACGTAAGAGTGACATGACGCTGTCATGAACATATGACCCTGTCATGACAGTCATGACACACGAACCCTAACTCTAACGCTAAACGTAACCGAACTTTCTTTTATTATCCAGTTTGACAGTCAGTCATTGTCCAATTTGACAGTCAGTCATAATGGAAAAGAGTAAATAAACTACATTAAAGTAGATTTTTAAACTCCGGTACTTTCCAATACCAGCATTTTAGGCAGTATTGGAGGCTTTTCCGATACTGGTATCGGTACATCTCAAATTTTTACCTAAGTATAGTGGTTAAAGTACTTCTTCCACAACTGTATTTAATCACTTTCATCACCTACACTACAGGGTGAAAGTGTTTTTTTATCCACTTGGACCATGTTTTTAGTTGGTGAGAAACCCTGGCTTATTGCGAATGGACGTACCAAATAAACAGGAAATGATGGGGGGTGGTTTTTGCCGACCTACCGAGAATTTTGTTGACCCAAATCAATTACGACTTTGTTCTTGTGTAATTAAATCTATCTGATAACCTGACAACCTTTCTGCGTGCGGACTTCCCCTCGTTGAACTGGTATCTGTTCATCTCCTACACTGCTTCGCTCATAGTCACACTCACACACAGACGCAGACACACAGACACACACACACGCTTTCCTGTTATTTCCCTGCAATACTCTTGAGAATGTGCTGAACAGAAAAAAAAACCCAACAGTTTAGATACATTGACCTTTATGAATGCTGTTTTTGTGCAAATGTGCGTGAAATAGAGAGAGAGAGTTACCTTCTTGCTGTTTAACCGCCACTGTGTTGTCATACAGAGAAACACCTGTGGATGCTGGGAAAATGAGTACATTAAAAGGCGTTAAAACACTAAAATAAGCTGAAATAAATTATCTAATCAAATGCACAATATTTTAGTTTTTGCCAAACAATCAATACAGAGGAGGGACGTCCATCAATAATCCAGGCTAAATTGATCCTTCTAATTCTCATCCATCTAACTCAGGAAACCCTTCTTATTTTGAAATTAAGGCAACATAATCAGTGGAATGCACAATCAGCCAACCCATTATTTTTTCCTTATAGAAGTCTGAGTTTTATATTTGAATATTAACTCTGGAGTGTTTTCATGCAAGAAAGAATGAAAAATAAAACTGAAATTTAAAAATGTTGAGTTGGAAGTTGTAACCGTTAAAGGGAAACTATTCCAAACTCTATTTATCACCTTTCATACAAGAAATGCAGAACAAAGTGCTTTACAATGAGGAAAAATAGACACAGAATGAACATAAAACGGGATAGAATACAACGCTAAATGTAAAAAATAAGACTAAAATATAAAAACACACTTATAGTAGTAGAAAATAAGATACAAACAAGATAAAATAAGATGAAATAGAATACATACAGTAGAATGCATACCATTTGATGGATAATAAAAACCCACTGACTGATACAAAATAATGATAAAGAAAAATACTACCCATATTTGCAGCATGCACACATCAAAAAAACTCTGCAGCAGCGTCAAAAGCTCTCCATTTCTCTCTTCTACTCTGTTCTTTCCTTATCTACATCAGTGGTGGAGGCTTTTTTTAATTTATTTTTAAGATGAAAAATAAAGTTTTAACGTTATAAAAAAAGATGCAAATCGCTGCACTCACCTGCTCCGTCAGGCCTCCAATTACACACAACATGACTGCAGGCAAACTCCATCTGAGACGCGCAAAGACACAACGTTGTTATTGCAAGGACATTTAAAAGACTTTTTTTTTATATAACTTTCCTATGAACTCGACATGCAGTCGTAGCAGTATGGGCTTCAGAAACGAGAGAAAACGACGGATGCAGAAATGAGACAGATCAGCAATAAGGCAACAAGAGATCAGCTTCCTGCCATCGTGGTTAATATTGTCACCGTGGCAATTGGCGCCTTGATTTGGTTATTTTTCTAGTTAACAGGTGGCTAAGTAAAACCATGAAAGCAAACATTTCCTGTTTGAATAATGGAGAGGGAAAAGAGAAGAACATGGTAAATGATGGCCTGGTAAGGATTAAGCATAAGCAAAAAGGGTATGTGTGCTGTATATTATGTAGTGTAACAGTATGATATAGTGGTTTAAATGGATATTCATAACTACCATGAACACAAACAAGTTCAAGTTCACAATGACGAAAGTAGCAGGATTTACTGCAAGAGAATCGGACAGTGAAATATTTAGCACTGTGATACTCAAATTATAATAATGATAATAATAATAATAATAATGAGGGTTAAAAATCTACCTCTTCCAACTGGCATACACAGTGTAATTTAATAGCATTTGTCATTGTGGTTTGTCACAGAATTGCTTAGCAGTTCTGTGTCGTGCATCTGTTTTCATCTCTTTAACATTTGCTCATGTAAGGTGTCTGTGAATGTCAAGAAAGACGCCCATAAATAAAATGTATTGTTCTTATTATTCAAATTAGGGTTGCTGTGTGGCACTGGCAAACATTTTCTAATTCATAATGAAAATTAATAGGTTCACGTTGGGATTTTTATTTTATTTTTTGTACTTTTGAATGTAAATAAGGTGCCAGAGTGCATAAAAAAAAAAAGCATCAACAAAGAATGAAATCCCATAGACAATTAAGTAGAGCAAAGGTTGCGCAGAAATGAGAATATTTCTGAAAATGTCCCCTCTTTTAAGACCTGGCTAGCAGAGATATCCAACTTGCTACATATGGAGAAAGTATGATACAAAGTATGATACAAAGTCTCTCTCAACTCTGTAACCTTTAACCTTTTTGTCTTTCCTATCACAAAAGTCTTAAAATGCTTAATTTCCTTGGTCTTTGATACATTGTCGATATTCACTTGGTGACTGGTGTGTGTGGGTGCGTCTGTGCGTGTTGTCTGTGTGCGCGTGTGGTCTATGTGTGTGTGTTTATCCAAATTATAGCAATCCCGTTTAGCATCATCTTAAAAAATAAACTACAAATATTATAGATAGATACTTTATTCATCCTGAGGGGAATTTTAGGCATCCAGTGGCTTAGACAACCATAACACAACAAACATAAGAATCACTCACAGAAATTTAAAGAGCTATATTCCACATCTTTTAAACATTCTTGGCGTTGTTCAACTTTTCAATGACATTCATACTAATTACTTCATACTAATAATACTGTGTTTGTACATGTACTAATATATATATATATATATATATATATATATATATATATATATATATATATATATATATATATATATAAAAATGCATGCATACTCGATACAATATTTTTCTTTTCATTTGGCTTCTTATTTGTTAGTATATTGTTTTTTGCTTGTCTAAAAACAAGTGGGTGGGTTACTTTGCTGTGTTCTGTGGTGCTTTTTTCTTGTTTGTTAAACAGAAAAGCTATGAATAAAATATATTTAAAAAATATATTAAGAAAAGGAATGAGAATACTTCTGATCCCATAAATGTGTATTTCACACTAAAAGTAAATAAAAATGTTATTCATTCTGTCCCTGGTGATCAGTTCATGTTTAGGTTTCTGAATCATTCAACATTCGAGTGATGAATGATGGAAGAGCTTAACGCTGTACAGACTAATGCATTAATATTTCTGATTTATCCCTCATATAGGCTGAGTGTCAATCCTTGTGTCAAGTTAATTAGAAGTCCGCTAATTTGAAAATAAAGAACTTCAAAGAAAGATGGGTTATGGGTATTTAATGTTCATCTTGTTTATTAAACTGGCCCCTGGCCTCCTGTCATTTTGCAAGAGTGAAGTAAGCAAGTTGAGGTCCTTCATTCCAGCAGCAGTCCGACTCTTTATTACAGCATCATAATGTAGCACTGTTAGCTGTTTCTGCAATATGAGCAATCACTAGACAATATTCTGTATTATGCATATTTATTAATTTATCACTCTTTGTTACCTCCAACTGTGCAATATGTCATATCTATTCATCTGCACTTTACTCATCTGTATATCTGTGTTTATATACTGTCTGTTTATATAAGGGTGTTTATTGTGTAAATATGTCTGTTTTTATTACTATTATTATTATTATTATTATTATTATAACTGGTTATATTTTCTTTTTTTCTCCTATGTCTACTTAATGTGTATTTGGGCTATTCTGATGAGTGTACATTGTTTTTATTTTGAGCTGCTGTAGCACAGGAATTTCCTCAGTGTGGGATAAATATAGTCTATCTCATCTTATCATTTTCACATCATATTCACATGATTTGTTTTAAAGTGAGTGAAGTCACACAGAGGTCAAATCTCTCTCTGACTTTTGCACTGTTGAACACCGTGCTAAAGTTGAGTCGTGATTCATTAACATGGAGGAATTTTCTCCTTTTATATTTAACTTTAACGTTCACGATCTACACCAATCTACACCACCGAAACACAACTAAGGTTAACCCAAAAGGTCTTAGGATAAATGTTGAAGGAGAAGCTGGCTTCCTTGTTAAGTTAGATGAGAAAATCAATACCACTTCCATGTCTGCACATACTGTAGAGGTATGATCAGCACAATATTGGGTTGAGAAAAAAAAACAATGTGCTGATCATAGCTCCCCCACACCCCCACGCCATAAAACAGCGATTTGTCGTTTTAACTGTAGTTTTCGTATGGAGCTTTTTAAAGTGCTGGCAGACCTTTGGTAAATCTACAAATCTAATGTGCACTTTCCAAAAAGCATTTTCTCACACACTTCATAGATAAACGTCCCCTCTATACAACATTTTATTCCTAAAAACATAGGAGAAAATGATTTTTTTTTTTAAATGGCTGTTGACAATATTTTCTACTTTATGGAGTGATAAAAAGAGATATCCAAAAACGTTTTTTACTGGTTTTTTTTTTTTCTGTCATCCCTATCCTTTGTGTAAAGGCAGAGCAGGGCTAGCTGTCCCCCCCCCCCAACCTTTTCCAGTCTTTGTGCTAAGCTAAGCTAAGCTAAGCATGTCTTGGGGGGTCTTGAAAGAGAAAGCGAATAAGCACATTTCCCAAAAATGTCCAACTTTTCCTTTTAGAACATTTAATCAAAGTTGCACAAAAGAGCATATCTTCATACACTGTACACCTTAAACAAGTTCATACATCCTCTACACTCACCACTTTATCTATTCGCATTACCAATAATCTTATGGCATCCATTTTGTGTGCTATGAGTCATTTTATAACAGCAGGGAGCACTAACTTTAAGTCAAAGGGGGAATGACACGCTCTTCTATATACATTTAATCGTCTTGGTAAATATCCTGTCTGTTGTGAAGATTTTTCAATTCTAAAGAGAACAGGAGTGATTTTCTATTCCATTTTAAAACTGTGTGTGTGTTAATTTGTGAAATAGGAAAAAAAACAAATGAATGGTATGTTGAAAAATTGGTAGTTTTGGATTCTGTGGGTCAAATCAGGTTTCACAGAAACACTGTGTCTCTAATAGGACAGTTTCACTGAAGTGAAAGCACAAATGACTTTCCTCACACCCAGTATGGCAGTTGGGATCCCTGACTTTCATCACATTATTACTGGAAACACAAAACACACACAGACACAGACACAGACACAGACACACACACACACACAGACGTTACAACAAGAACATAATTACCTTTGCTGGTGTCAGTGTTCAGCCGTGTCGCTGAAATGCAAAAGCATGGGTTTGTAGAGCAGCAGGTTTAGAATGTGTGTAAAGTGTGGGTGTGTTCAAAGTCTAAACAGCAACGCTGTGCATGTGCGACTTGTGTTTCAGGAAGTTGGCGCAGGGTTTGTGGTTGAGAGAAAGAGAGATAAAAGTTTAAAAGGAAGAAAAGAATAGTTGAAAGAAAGAAGAAAAATATTTGAGTCTACAGATTCTCAATGATTGTTATTATGTAAAAACCACACACGTCAGTACATTGTATACAGTAGAAGAGTTATTTCATTAGTTCAAGAACATTTGCTACATGAAAGATAAAGAAAAAATATGAATTTAAAAAAAATGATTGATTAGTCTTAAAGAAGCACTCTGGCTATTTTACACACACAGGCTAAGTGTTCACACTTGGGAATCTTTTTTTTGAAGCTGCCAGCGTCTGTTTTAAGTTGTAATCCTATGGAGTAAACCGTGTTCTTAAACGCCACCGCTGACTTCTTTTTTGCAGCTCGGAGTGTCTTTTTGAAGTTGAAAAAAAGCCCTACGTCCAGCGCTTTTTTGACAGCCGACCAATGACAAGCGGAGTAGCCAGACCTGTCGTTTCCATAACAAGAAGAAGAAGAAAAAAAAAAAATGGAACTTTATTTTGTAAAAACTTTGTATCTTATACAAAGGTTCTTGCTACAAATTTTGACTGTTCAATTGTTCATGAGATTGCGTTCGGCATTATCCTTCGACCAGGAGAGAAAGGGCTTTACAAGAGGGGAATGAAAATGTGGACTGAAGTGAAAAATGTACTCATTTCGAGTTTACTCAGTTTTGTGTTTTAACTGTGAATTTTTGTCTATTTGTGGGTTTGATCCCTGCTATGAAATATTTGTATGTTTTGTATACATGGAAAATATATATGTGAGATGTTAAATGCTAATGGGACAATGCTGAATGGAATCAATAAAGAAAATAAAAAATGGAGTCTGAGCACAGCAAGTTATAAGCTTGATACAGTATGACCCGGTGCTCCCTGTACAGGGAACTTGCTTTGTTTAATGTAACTTTAGCAGTACCGCTCTCTCTCTGTTCTTTCTCTAGCTCGCTCCACTGCTTTGTTTTATCTAACGTTAGCACCGCGCCGCGCCACGTAGCGCTCTAGCTAGGAAACTGTAGCAGTAGCGGTTGTTACAGCAACAAAAGACACTCTCGGCTGCTTTTTGGAATAAAAATGCTGCCAGCTGTTTTTTTCACTATAAAAAGCACCCTAGTCAACTTTTTTCTTGACAAAAAAACACTCCAAGTGTGAGCCATACTGTACCCTTTTTCCACCACAATTGGCACGCATATGCAGGTAAACCCGCTAACCCATGACTCTCCGTTTTGTTTCCTGGCGTGTCTCGTTCAATGTCACGAACACGGCGGAAATCAGGGTTAGTAAACATTAGAAAGCTGCATGGAGGATAGGGGAAATATTCAGGGTTTCTGCAGGTTTCAACAAGTCAAATTTAAGACTTTTTAAAGACCTTCACAAATGAAATTTAAGACCTATATCACAACATCAAAGTACAACTAAATGCAGATTCACAAAAGTTCTTGCATAGATTTCCAGAACAGAAATCTGAACACAACTCTTGTTTTATTTAAAAGCAACACGGAGTAATAATAATCTGTACATATACAGCAAATTGTATTTGGACTACTGAAAGGAAGAATTACAAAACCACGGAATAATAAAAATGATTTCAATGAGCATTAGCGGTAGCGCTACATGGACATAGGAAAATGAAGATCTGTTTAAAATTATTAAAGACCTAGAACACAATACTTCAGCGGATTTAAGACTTTTTAAGGCCTAACATTTAAATTAAAAAATTCTAGAGTTGTTTTTGACTTTTAAGACCCCGCAGAAACCCTGATATTGCCTTTACTTTTTTAGTCCCTTTCAAACTCGGCGCTGACAAACTTAAAGCGATATTGGAGCGCTGCTTGGAAGGAAGCGGACAAAATTTGTAGCCGATTAGCATGGCATGGTGCCGAGAAAAAAAAACAACACCGGAACCATGAACACTGGTTGTAACCTTTCCCGCTAAAGACAAAAGCCAGATGTTGGTAGGTGCGTTGTGCAGTGACAGCGTCTATAGAGACTAGTTGGATCATCATCATCATCAGGAGGAGACAAGAAACTTGTAAAGACGCTCATATGAAACATGCTATCAAGTTTTATCATGGGAAAGGATATATTTGGCTCGGCGGCTTCAGTTTTGACCCTTATTTTTCTAATTTCTTTCTCGCAAGTTTCACAATCGCTGGAGTACTTCTTTAAGGCCAAACACTACAGGGAAAACATTGGGTTTTCACTGGTTCATTTTGAAATCTTTTGGGCTATTTTGCATCTATAACATGTCTTCTTTCAGACTGGTGGATAGAAAACAACAACAATACACATTTAGGTGTTTATTAAACCACACCTTGTCCACAGTTTTTACAGGTTTTCTTCATACTTCATTCATAGCCTGATTTATGCAACATTTTATTCCTAAAAACATGGAGAAAATGAATTTGTTTAAATGGCTAATGACTATTTTCTGATTTATGGAGTGATGAAAACAGGTATCCCAAATTTCCTCTGTAAAATCATTTGACTCTAATATGTCAACAAAATAAAACAAGAGTTGCATTCAGATTTCTGCTCTGGAAATGTATGCAAATTAGCACATATTTAATTTGGTAATGCCTCATTTGCATATTTAAACTTAACATTTCAGAACACTTCTTCTGTCTAATATACAGTATATCCTGTATACACTATGTGATTTCTAGTTCAAGTTATATTTGTTGTCCCTATGCAGCTTCAAATCTAATTAGTACAATTACAAATGTCCACAAAAAAAAACCACGACTAACATACATGTGCATTTTCTTTTTCATTAGTAGTAACAAGGAATGTTAAATTCATGATTTACACAAATCTCTCCTGCTACAAGCGTTATTTTCTTGTTTTTGACAATTTACTAAACCGTGTTCTTACCTTACATCACTGCTGACAATTTTCCAAAGCATACTGTCAAGTTTTAGAGAGACTTTCTGTCTTTCAGGCACCCAATTGCCCAATTTGCTTCAAAAAGGTTTAAAATCACAGATCTTTCATTGTTATGGAGGCATTATAGTGTTGTTCTGGTAGTTATTAGTGTGGTGATAGTACCAGGGCTAGGGCTGGGTACCGAATGTTGATACTTTTATGGTATCGAAAAATTCTTTATCTTTCGGTGCCAAATTTCGGTTCCAAAAGCATCTGAGCGCGTAAGCGCAAGCTTATCTGTCCTCTCTGCATATTGACACAGACGGGAGCTCCGACCGACACACACGCACACACGGAGAGGTGCGGACGGAGTAAACTGTCTGCAGTTTTGTTGAAGTCTCAGAGAGTCACGGTTGGTTTCAAGTGTGGTTACAGTTTTTTAAAACTTCACACAGACAGCGTTTGCTGCGATATGATATTAATGGTGAGCCAAAAGCGGTCGCGGTGCTGTTGCCGTTACACTTCCTCTTAGACAAGCAGGCACAACGGTGGTTTCTCTGCCCTGATGACTGACTGACAGGCTGAGCTTACAAGGCAAGGCACTTTTATTAATGTTACTCTGAGTGAGCAGTTTTAATTCAATTCAATTCAATTTTATTTCTAGTATCAAATCATAACAAGAGTTATCTCGAGACACTTTACAGATAGAGTAGGTCCAGACCACACTCTATAAGTATATTTTACCAGATTTTTTTAACAATGATAACTGTTTTGATTCACAATTAAGGTGGAAAATAAAAAGCTTTGTGTTTAATGCATTTTTGTTGATGTTGAAATTAATTTTAAAACATATGGTATCAAAAAAAAGTATCGTTAGGAATCGGTATCGAAACTGAGGTATCGGAATTGGCACCGGATCGAAAAATTCTGAACGATACCCAGCCCTAACCAGGGCCTATTATTCCTATCTGCTGGATTACTTCAGCCCTTCCAGCACGGCTCTCAGGATGGCGGCTACAGCCACGGCGCCGGGGTCGGGCAGGGTGACCCGCTCGGCCGCGATGTAGCTGGCTCGCCCCGCCATCGCTGTGAGGTTACGGGTCGACTCTGCCCCCGAGGACGCTTTCTAGGAAGACAGAGGGAAGGACGGGGACATTTAAGGCATGTAATTTATGAACTGACACAAAATGGACAATGACTTTAATATAGCCACAGTAATACTATTCTATATTGACGAAGTTTCATTTAAGGGATTGTTCAGGTTCCTCTGGAAGCTCGGCCGGATGTCCCTCATTGTCGGCCGGATGTCCGCCACCTTCACATTTCTTTGCGTTGGGATTCTAAACTCACGAGGACTATGGTTACCTGCTCCTCAGAAATCTGCAGGGTAAATCCAGACGGCTAGCTAGACTATCTGTCCAATCTGAGTTTTCTGTTGCACAACTAAAACAACTTTCGAACACGTTCCACCAAAACCAGTTCCTTCCCGAGGCTATTTTGCAGCTGCACCGTTGCTCCGTTCGCCCGCCCTGGACGATTGCGAAAGGCTTAAAGGTCCCATGACATGGTGCTCTTTGGATGCTTTTATATAGGCCTTAGTGGTCCCCTAATACTGTATCTGAAGTCTCTTTTATATAGACCTTAGTGGTCCCCTAATACTGTATCTGAAGTCTCTTTTATATAGGCCTTAGTGGTCCGCTAATACTGTATCTGAAGTCTCTTTTATATAGGCCTTAGTGGTCCCCTAATACTGTATCTGAAGTCTCTTTTATTTAGGCCTTAGTGGTCCCCTAATACTGTATCTGAAGTCTCTTTCCCATAATTCAGCCTTGGTCCAGAATTACAACCACTAGAGCCAGTCCCACAATGATCTTTCCTTAGTATATGCCATTTCTGTGTCTGTAGCTATTGAGGAGGAGAGAGGGAGGGGCAAGGTGGAGGGTGGGGGTGTGGCCTTGACCAACTGCCACTTTGCCTCGTTTGAAAGCCATGATGTCTCTCTCTCATGGGTGGGCCAAATTCTCTGGGCGGGCAAATCAGAGAAAGGGGAGGTAACCTTGCTCCTTATGACCTCATAAGGAGCAGATTCCAGATCGGCCCATCTGAGCTTTAATTTTCTCAAAGGCAGAGCAGGATACCCAGGGCTCGGTTTACACCTATCACCATTTCTAGCCACTGGGGGACCAGAGGCAGGCTGGGGGAACACATATTAATGTTAAAAAAAACTCATAAAGTGAAATTTTCATGCCATGGGACCTTTAAAGAAATGCCAATAAACCACAGCTCTGCCGCGCTGTGGAGGAATGTCTGGCTATGCGAGACTACATCAATACCTACTAACATAAAATTCAGTTACTACACCTGTACAGCAGTCTGAAGTACAGCCATCTGTTCACCAGGCGGCGCTGTTGTGAGCTTCATCAGCTCGTCCACAGCAGGACACAATGCATCCAACTAGACAGAGATATAAAGACAAATTTATTGAAAATTTCTGGTACAGGATATAAACTCTATTCCAGACTCAAACACTGTGTACAAAAAATATTATTGTAATAAACAAAAGATAGATAGATATAGCTGCTGAGGACCAAGAGAACAATGTATTAATTGGGAAATAACTCTGATGCATGAAAAAGAAGCAGAGAAAGGAGAGAATAACTCACCATCGTTCTGTCTCCAGGGTCAGCACCACCATACCTGTGGACATAACAGATTGTTTCTCAACTTTATAAAAAAAAAAAAAAAAACAATAATTTTTTCATTATTGTTTAATCTACCAATTAGCTTTTTGAGTAATTGTTTATCAATCAATTAATTGTTGTCTGTAAAAGCTCCTGGAGGCGAGGTGAGTTTGGGCCCCAATTTCAAAAAGCAACAAAACTAGAAAAAAAAAAAAAATCTAAATTCCCGCACGCACTTTTCACCTCTGCATTTGGTTTTATTTTTTGATTATCCTGGCTGCATCTAAAATCCCATACTATGCACTACATTGCACTATATCTGTACTATTTGGTCATACTTTACAACGTACTTTTGTGTGAATAAACAGTAGTATGTACTGCATCTTTTCCAGGCGCACTGAGCTGTAAATACCACCAAATACTTCTCTAATTCTGAGACGAGTTGTAAAGGAAATCTTTGTCCACATCTGTCTTGTCTAAAAAGATACATTTCTCTGTTTGTTAATGTCACTTTAATTTTATTATTATAGTACCAAAAAGATAAAAATTCTAATAACAAAATTCAAGTGACATTAACAAACAGAGAAACGTATCTTATATGAAAGATCGTTACTTGGTGTCTGTTAATCGATACAATATTGCAACGGAATATATTGCAATATTATGCTGTATCAATTTTTTTTCCGCCCCATCCCTACTAAATAGCATGTTAGCATAACATTTGGGATACAGCCACTGTTTTAGCTCTTCTGGCACTTTTCAGTACCTCAAAAAGGATTATATAGACAGCAAGTGGTGGAAGAAACCTTCTCAAACATGTGTCTTCCTGTGGCTTTTCATTTTTTCCCCCCCTTCTCTTTCAATTATTATTTCCCAAATTTGTTCTTCTACTTCTCAATTAGCCATCTTTATTTTCTAGGAAACCTTAAATCACTCCAATGCACGTAGACATGGAGGTATATATCAAAAATACCGACACACACACACACACACACACAAAGCCCCTCACCTCCTCATCGCCTGTGTCCCAGCATGCATTGCGCTCGCCCAGGCCACAGCGTTGTTCTGCCCCTCAGTCACGCGAGCAGCGGCTGCAGTCAGGAACAGACTGTACAGCTGACAGACACAGAAGAGGAGCGTTTGTGTGCGTAAAGATGGCGCAAGGTGTCGATTACAACTTGGTGTCAAAATGTGTAGAACAGTTCCGGATCTACCGCTCCTGAAGACCCGCCCATCTTCTCTTGCACCAATCCAGCGAGGACTGATAACAGTTGGCCGGGGCAACCGGGGACCACATGGTCCTGGAGCCACTCCCGAATGGCTGAAAGAACATTTTCACAATAAAAAAAAAATAAAAATACTTCATCACACCGATTTTGTACATTCACTTGCATGTTATTGTGCAGCCGACACCGCACACTGGAGGTGTAACGATACACTCAACTCACAAATTGATACGATTCACGATTTTACGTTCACAATAGGGTTTTCTCAGGATTTGTTTTTTAACAGAATGAGCTGCAGACAAATGACTGAATATATTCCTTTATTTATACCATATGCCATAGACTGTGCAAAACAACCGATCTGTCCTCTCATCAGAAGTGCAACTGAAATAGTATTTTATCTTAAATAACATAAAGTAAATATTAAAAGTAATAATTTCTAAAACAAATCCCACATCAAAATAACTAAATGAAAAAAGGAAAAAAATCTCTTATATAAATAAATCAAATAAATATCAAATAAATAAACTAAGACGTAGTGACGTCTAAAGTCAAACAAGTGAAATCAAAAGTAGACTACACTCTAGGCTGTTAAAAAATTGCATTGTCTTTTTTTTTTTTTTTTTTTTATCTTTACACATTTATATAGATTTTTAGCAAATCACGATAAATGCTTCCTACCTTTAGCAGCCTGTGCATGAGTGTTCCCACAGTCTCCGTCCCCTGCAGCACGGTCCAGGGAGTTGAGTTCTTCCTGCTTTTCCAACAGCGTGGAACAAACCCTCTCCAACGCTTTACGCATCACAGGACTCAGCGGCCCTAACAGGAAAAAATAAATAAATAGAGGATTCATTCACAACGAGGGAAAAGATGAACGACCAAGATAAACAACTTGAATGGCTGTATGTAAAGGCTGACAGGGAACTTAGTTAAGCTGCAGTTCCTCTAATGGCCACAAACTGGCTGTATTAAAGCAACACCAAAGCACTTTTCCTCTTCTGTCCACCTATAGGTTGGAAGCAGAATTGTGTCCATTAGGTCTCATTCGAACTACAGAACCGCTACCCGATCTGGCAAACTTGCATAGCGCGGTTATAGCCGATAGAGGGCCGCAAAGCGAATGCAGAAGTGCCGTTCACCCTGTTACAAGTTGATGAACCACTGAAACGATTTTGGAAACATTATTTTAAAAAAGGTCCCATGGCATGAAAGTTTCACTCACATCATGGCTTTCAAACGAGCAAAGTGGCAGTTGGTCAAGGCCACACCCCCACCCTCTACCTTGCCCCCCCTCTCTCCTCCTCAATAGCTACAGACACAGAAATGGCACATACTAAGGAAAGCTCATTGTGGGACTGGCTCTAGTGGCTGTAATTCTGCACCAAGGCTGAATTTCAGGAAAGAGACTTCAGATACAGTATTAGGGGACCACTAAGGTCTATATAAAAGAGACTTCAGATACAGTATTAGGGGACCACTAAGGTTTATATAAAAGAGACTTCAGATACAGTATTAGGGGACCACTAAGGTTTATATAAAAGAGACTTCAGATACAGTATTAGGGGACCACTAAGGTCTATATAAAAGAGACTTCAGATACAGTATTAGGGGACCACTAAGGTTTATATAAAAGAGACTTCAGATACAGTATTAGAGGACCACTAAGGTCTATATAAAAGCATCCAAAGAGCACCATGTCATGGGACCTTTAAAAAGGTACAAAATAATATTTGGTGTTGCTTTAAACAATAAAACAAAATAGGAGTCATGGCTGACGACAAGCAATAAACCAATATTCTGAAAAAAGTTTCAGAGGTGCAATCTTTCTGCTGTCTTTACCAGTAGTATCACACAAATTCACGGCAGAATACACAGAAACATACGTACTGCAAGTACACACTGTAGAAACTAACCTTCAGAGTGTGTGTCTGCTTGTGGTCCTGGGCTCACGGCTTGAGGCTCTATGATGCAGCTGCGTCCGCTTACACATACACTGCTGAGGTTTGGCCAGGCGGGGGCGCTGGTCTTAGCATCTGTATCGGATAGAGGATGTTTGATATGTGTGTGTGTCTTTCTGTTTTCGTGAGGACCATCTGAAGTTTAGACATTGTGAGGACATTTTGTTCGGTCACTTCTTCAAAGGGCTGTTTGAGGGTAAAGACTTGGTTTTAAGGTTCATGTTAATATTAGGTAAAGGAATAGTTTAAAGGTGCCCTGACACACATATTTCATTACTTTGTGGTAATGTCTGAAGTTCTACCATGGACTCTAACATTTTTTTGTGGAAAAAATGCCTTGGTTACCTTGTTTCAAGCCATTCTAGCATGGTATAGAATGCCTACAGGAAGACTTAGCTCGATTTCTGCCAGTTCTCATTAATATTCAACGAGCTAAGCTGTTTGAATCTGATTGGCTAACAGCTAGCCAATGAGAGCCTGGCTGTCAGAATCCTTTACCCAGCCCAACTGGGCGAGCTCATGAATAGTAATGAGCTCAGGCAACATGACGTCAGACTGACCAGCTTTTGTAATTGGCCTGATTTCTCCGCTTATTTCTTTTCGGTGGCTAGAGCTGACAGAGGAGGTAGCAGTTCATTTTCACATTCACAATACAACACAAACACATATGGACCTAACAGATTTCAAAAAATGCAAGTAAAAACGTTTTTTTATGGCAGGGCACCTTTAACATTTTGCAAAATTTGTTCCACAGCACGTAGCTTAATTTAAATCCGCCAATTGTCATTTTTTCACATTGTGGTTATGTGCAGATTAAACAAGCAAAGATATAGTGCTTTAATAAGTGAGCTGTATAGGTGTTGGTAGGCCGGTTTTATTACCTTTGGACAGAGCCAGGCTGCCTGTGCCAAAGACATCCTCACTTAAGCTCCTTACTTAACACAGATGTAATACTGGTATTGATCTTGTCGCATTACTTTTGGAAAGACAGACAATTTTCCAAAAATGTTGAACTATACTTGAAAGAATTGGGTTCGAGGTTGGGAATTGTATTATGCTCACCAAACAGTCTCAGTGTTTCCTGGTCGGCCCTCATCAGGGTCAACGACACTCCCGCCATCTCCAGCGATGTCATGAACGTCCCCGACATCACCCTGGCAACCACCACGCCCCGATTCTCTGCAAGTAGAAACCGCCACCGTCACATTCTGTAACATCCTCAATAGATGTTAAACCGTTAAAGAGAGGTCGAAAGAAGGCTTGGGGGAATAGAGCCCTTTACTGCTGGTGGCGCTAATGCACTACTGCATCAACGATGTTTCATTTATGGGATAGTTCTGGTGCCGATGTCCGGGGCCGATTTGTGAGGACTACAGTTAACTGCTCCTCAGATCTCTGCAGGGTAAATACAGACAGCTAGCTAAACTATCAGTCCAATCTGAGTTTTCTGTTGCATGACTAAAACAACTTTTGAACGTACACGTTCCACGAACACAAATTTCTTCCTGAGGCTATTTTGCAGAGGCACCGCGGCTCCGTCCGGTGCTTGGCGCCACCGGAGACGATTGTGATTGGTTTAAAGAAATGCCAATAAACCAGAGCACGTTTTCCTCCCATCCCTAATGCTGTGAAGACTAGCCAGACCCTCCTCCGCAGCGCTGTGCAGGAAGGTCTGGCAATGTGAGACTAATGGCTTTACAGCAGAGATCTTCAACAGGGATCTGTCCACATAGTCACTGCAGGGGGGCCGCAAAATTATTGTTTGATATTTATTTGGAAGTTTGTTTAAAAAAAATAAAAAATGTCTTCAAATATACATTAACATGAATCCAACATATTATTAGAAAAGATAAATTGGCCTATTTGTACAAAAAAAACATTTAATTTACACAACATTGATAATACACTTACGAAGTAAGGCAGCCATTATGGTAGCTATCCACTGATACAGTTAAGCTTAATGATTTACTTTGCCTTCCACATGAATGTTTCACATTAAAATATGATGTAAAAATAATATATGAATACCAGTATCCATACATCCATTTTTATCCATCTGGCCATTTTAATATGTAATTAAATTGTTATACTATAGTATGTTCAGTGGCTGTACATCACTATTTGTACTATTGATTTGTCTCTTTTTTCAGCTAAGGGGTCCTTGGCCTAAAAGACATTGAAGACCCCTGCTCTACAGGTTCCTGTAGGTTCTTTTAATGCGTGCAATTTGAACCATAATTACCCAGACAGATGATGGCCGCTCCAGTAACCACAGCCATCTCCAGACAAGACAGAGCTCCGAGGTTGTTCACACACACAACCACGCTGTCTCCTGTACAAAAGAGGAAGGACTCACACACTGCACAGTGGCTGCATACATTAAAAGTGAATATGAAGAGAGACATTATACTTCAGAGGACCTGATTTCAGAGGCAGATGCGATTGGCTGTCAGGGTTGGTTATGTGATCTATCATGGTCTTCACCAACTCATCTGCAGATGCCACCTGATTAGCAGGATCAATAAATAAAACTTAAAGACACATAAGTGGTAATATAAACAGCCAAAAAGGGTCATAGACGGAGATGACTGAGTCATACAAATAGTTGATTTAGGTATAATCACCTTTAACCTTTTGATTCCAGGCTCACCGTGGATCCCTGAAGAAGATGAAAAGCACCAGTCAACACTTTAAATAGCAGAGTTGACGTATATCAACTCTCTCTGTTTTGCTCCCTACTTCCTCTTTAGATATGCTTTGATGTGGGAACATTAGCAGATATTTGGGTTCTCATATATATATATATATATATATATATATATATTTTTTTTTTTTTTTTTTTTTTTTTTTTGGTGGGAATCACCAAAGGCCTCATGATACGATATCATCACAATAGGATATTATCGTGATTTTAAAACCTACTGCAATATTCTGCAATACATTGCAATTTATTACCTTTTTCACAACTTCAAATTTTTCCCCAAACAGAAAGTTTGTCAACATGAGTTTTTCTTTTTTTTTTTTTTTTTTATCTAAAAAAGGATAAATGTCTCCGTTTGTTCATCTCACTTCGAGGTTATTGCTGCAAAATGGGATTGTCAAGCAGAAAAACGGACCAAACACATTTATAATAATAGATTGATATAGGGCTGTGCAATTAATCGAAATTTAATCGCGATTATGGATTATTTGGTCTCCCAGTGATCACAAAAACAGAATAATCGAGAACAGAATACATTTTTTTTTTTAGCTCATTACGTTTTGCAAGTAAACTCTTATTTTCTCTTGTGTTCTGAATGAAAAAATAAGTTTAAAACAGGAAAAGTATTAAGGCAAATTTCACAGCTGTATGTGTTTTTTTACTCTTGATTTAACTTTTTTCACGGTTTTTAAGTTCAATAATTGCAACATCTTTCCAGAAGTCAACGAGCAATCGTTTAAAATTATCGTGATTTCAATATTGACCAAAATAATCGTGATTATATTTTTTTCCATAATCGAGCAGCCCTAGATTGATACTTGGTGCGGTGTATCGATACAGTACTACCACGGAAAATACCGCGGCCACAACAGTTTGATTTGGCTAACATAAAATAAATACGGAGGAAACCATCAGTCCTCGTCCTACTTTGTAAAGACCAACTTCCAGGTTGTATTTATAAAGCTATACATCTGCTTCCAAAAACATGTGACATCTTAAATCTCTGCCTCATTACATATATTACAATGCAGATAAACAGATCATTTTTTTTAATTGGGTTTAAAGCTTTAGTACATAACTTTTTGATATTAATGAACATAATGGTTGGCTGTGCGTAGGGCTGGGCGATATGGACCAAAAGTCATATCCCGATATATTTTGACTGAATATCGATATACAATATATATCCCGATATTTTTTCCGCAAAGTGAGAGCAAATGTTCAGTCAAAGTCAAAGCCAAATATGACATGTCACATGTAGTTTCATAGAAACCGGCTATTTCAGTGAACAGTTGCAAAATCAAATGAATAAATAATAAACAGGTTTCTTCACCTGGTTCAATGCTCAGCTGTTCAAATAACAATAAAATGTAAACATAAATACAGTATAACAACAGGAGTACCTTTTTTGAAATCAAAGCTCCATAAGGTTTGTTTTAGTTTTTTAATTGTTAAATTTTTCTTCTACACATTTTCAGCGCTTATTTCTACGTCCCATATTTTCTGATATAGGGCTGGGCGATATAGAGAAAATCAGATATCACGATATTCTTGACCAAATACCTCGATATCGATATTGCGGCGATATATTCTAGAGTTGACAGTTGGTGCTCTCGCAAAATATCTTCACACTTAGATTTTAGATAAATAATCATTAATAATAGGACAGCTACAACTGTGTGGTAAGTTCAGAAAAGGACATCACTTCACTGTAATGCAGCCTTTAAAACCAGGAAAAGACACTTATGGTCATATCACGATATTACGATATCCAAAATCTAAGACGATATCTAGTCTCGTATCACGATATCGATATAATATCGATATATCGCCCAGCCCTAGCTGTGCGCCATCACGGAAGGCTTGTATCATGTGGACGCGCCGACAGTGTTGTTGTCAATACATAGAACTCCTCATGGGGGAGACAGAAACTACGCACTATAGCTTTAATATCAATCCTGGATATTGTTTCAGGAAAGACGGGCTGCAGTTGAGTTTTTCAGCTGTCATTTTTAAATGCTTTAAAACACCACAAATTAAATGAATCCTTTTTTTTTTTTATTCATTATTCATTTTATTTCGGAGGAGAAAAACATCAAAAACTTGGCACATAAAAAAACTATACTATGCTAGATACACTTGAGTAGAAGTTTAAAATGTATTTTTGTCTTTTGAGATAACTGACCCTTTAAACTTGCTTTTCATTCACATTTTGACACTTCATTTCCAATTTGGAGCATGGGTATATTTTTCTTTTTAAGGCCATACTGTGTGAACTGCCTCCTTATTCATGTTCTCTCCTGACTCCTTAAGTCACCACCAGGAAATGTAATCTTTGATCATACGGGCAAATCATGACATTCCCTGAACGTGATCTGACTTTGGTGAAAGTGCCTTTAAAGTTTTTGCACCCTCATCCTGGTATAAATTGCAGAATCAGCTTAAATTAGACTACCTACCAACAATGACACAGTTTAAAATTAGGATAAAGGACTATTTGAGTACTAAATGCACATGTGTTGTTACTGAGCGCTGCTGGTGATTATGTTGACATTATGTTAAATTGCCAACTGTCTTTGTCTGTTTTATGTTATTTGTTTTTCACTGTATATTTTAATATGGAACTATTATACTGCTGTAACTTCTGAATCTCAATGGGATTATTTCCTGGTAAAATAAAGGTTAATAAAACATAAAAAATTAAATTCCAATGTTTGATTCGTCCATTTACCAGCAAAGCAAAAGGCCACTAGAGGGTACTATTCAGTTATTGTCCCAAAAACTGAAATGTATTTATCTTCAGCGCCCCTAAATTTGAAAACATAAATTTCCAAAATGAATAATTCTGCAAGTCTGGGAAATTTAAAGTCTAAACAACTGGTATCAGAAACTAAAACCCTCGATCAGTCTCTACTCTCTTTGCACATTTCCACCTTTTCTCCTCCATCTTTCCATCCTCCCTCACCCAGTCCCAGCTCCATGTCTCCTGGCGGCAGGTCGAAAGAAGGCAGGCAGCCCGGAACGCTGCACGGGGACAGACTCACCCCCAGCGTACCTAGAACACGCACACGCACACGCACACGCACACACACACACACACACACACACACACACACACACACACACACACACACACACACACACACACACACACACACACACACACACACACAGTGAAAAGTATCCCAGTATTTCTAGCAGGCTTTAAGTTAGTGAAAAAGAGACTCACCGATTCCCTTTAAAACCTCCGTCACCTTGGAAACAATCTGGTCCAATGGGCAGCCTTCTTCTGCTAAGGCACCTGCCAGCTGACAGAAAATGCAACCACATTTAGAATAAAAAAAAATAAGAAATAAAAGCAGGTATCATGAGGTGCCAATTTTTTAAGAAAAAAATACTGGGAAATTAAAACCATATATCTTCAATAATAACAACCTTTTTAAGCTTTATGGAATTACAATTCTATGATTGCAGAAGTACTTCTTTAAAATGAATCCTGGACCAAAACCAAGGTCATTAAAAAAACATCCTTTACATACAATATATTTTTAATTAGATGCCATTTATTATACAAATGGAACCGCAACGCTTAGTTATAGAACTCTAAGTAATGGAAATGTGAGCCCTTGATATCTTGAGATATCAGTTTTAATTCCCATGTATTATCTATCTATATCTCATTTATTAATCTGAAATGTTTCTCTTGATTTATATAAAATTATCCATAGTCTATGATCAGGCTTTATTATAGAAACTGGCTCTATGAGGGGACAAATCTGGACCCCCACAAGAAGAAAGAGGTTTGGTTGAGTCAACACCTTTAAATGATTAGAATTGTAGTATACTGGTGACTGGTCGTCAGTCCATCAATTTAAAAGGCCCATTACATAATTGTCTTGCTGCAACTCTACATACAAAGATGCATCTTTTGTGCCGTTTTGTGCCACCTTACGGGGCAGTGGTGGCCTAAAGGTTAGAGATCCCAGCTTGTGACCGGGAGGTCATCGGTTCAATCCCCAGACCGACAGGATAAAAATCTGGGTGGGTAAAGTGAAAGAGCAAGCGCTTGTCATTGTCATTACCACCACTGAGGTGCCCTTGAGCAAGGCCCTTAACCTCCAACCGCTTCAGTGGCCAGCAGATCAGACTGTGGTATACTGGACAGCTTCCAGGTATGAATGTGGAACTGTGTGTTAATGTGATCAGGGTGTTCCTGCAAAAGACAGGCTGCCTCTCACTTTACTTTTTTAGACTTTGCATAGGAAGTTGTTGTTTGACAAAATAATCTTTATTCAAGGTTGACCTACTAGTTTTTAGTGGAGGTTTTAACCACATCTCGTGGTCTTACTCTGCGTTTGCTCAACTGTCATGGAAATAGCTGCGCAAACTGATAACTGATCAACCTGGATTTGCAGAGAAAGGCTGTGACATGAGGTTGAAATCTCTGGAAAAAAGCAGGTAGAGTAAATGGCCCTTGAGTCAAGACTTTGTGTGTCAAGGTAAAGAACGTTGTTGTTGTTGTTCACCTTGTGAATGAAGATGGTGCCACACAAGCCTCTCCTGCCGGCCTTACTGGGTTGGTCAAAGGCGCAGTCCTCGGCAACTATCACCATGTCAACAGCGACGCCGTGGTTACGGGCCTGTTCTGCAGCCAATCCAAAGTTGAGGCGGTCGCCGGTGTAGTTCTTCACAATGAGAAGGACTCCGGAGACTCCTGAGGAGGGACGACTGTTGTTATGCTTCAATTATGGTCATTTTATTTAATTAAATTGGCCAAACAATTAGCCAAATAATGCACTAAATCCTAGTGTACATGACCTGCATGATGCAAGCAGAGAATGGCAGCCAGGATGCTGGCAGGAGGTGGAGAAGCAAACACTCCTCCAGCTACAGCAGCTGACAGCATACCTGCACCGAGATAACCTGGGGACGGACAGAGACAGGAGGGACGAGAGAGAGAGAGAAAGTCAAATGTGAAAAAAATAAAAGCTGCTGTGTCCCATTAAAAAATATAAAAGTCCTACCCCCGTGTGCCGGCTCGTGTCCCGACCCCCCTCCGGACAGCAGGGCCACTTTGCCCGTCAGGTTGTCCAGGTCGGACCGAAGCACAACTCTGTGGCCCTTCAGCAGAGACAGGCCCCCACTGGCCCTCACCAGGCCACAGAGAGCCTCGTCCACACAGCTGTCCACTGAGTTTATCAACTTCTTTTTAGGCTGAGAGAGAATACAAAATAAAATAAAAAAAACATACAGAATGTATAATAAGCTCACAAAATATGATCTGTTGTGATGATGAAGTAAGCCTATGGCCTGTACCAACATGCAAATGCTGCTTATTAATCCACCAACGGTAATAATAAAACAGACTCTGCAAAATAGGTACCTTTCCTTTCTATGCATACACACACACACACACACACACACACACACACACACACACACACACACACACACAAGTGTGAATAATTTTGTCTGATGTAGGCTAATGCATAACACAAGAACAGGGTCACTGCATTAATCACCAATTTAAGCCTTTTTACGTGTGTATATTTTATGTGATTGTGATACATTTGCAAATTGCAATAAATGAAGACATTTTAATAGCATTATGATTGTGATGTCACACACACACACACACACACACACACACACACACAGTAAATATTAATATGAAAGTCTATGCTCACACTACACACACACACTGTAAAGTCCAAGTTTACATAAGCTGCACAATAAACGTTTAACTGCAACAACAACAGAGTGTAACATGTAGTATTTACAGCTTTTCCTTCACTTCCGATGATATATCCATGCATGGACTCTGATCCTTTTGAGTAACAAGTGTGCAAAGCAATGCTAACTCAACCAGGCTGAAAAATAGTCAGACTGTGTTGTCATCCCTCGTGTCGGCCCAAATTCACAATCAGAAAGAGTCACTACTCGGTGCATCTTTCCACTGATGTTCCATAATATCTTTCAAATTAATTTGTTATACCTCCATTTGGACTTCTCTTGCTTCTTTGCCTTTCCGACAGCAGCAGGCTCCACCAGAATTAAATCCGGTTAAATCAGCCAGAATTTGCAAGAATGACACCGGATGTAACGCGAATGTTCCTACAAAATAAAGTCGTATGATTTAGCTAATTATATAAAAAAGAATAATAATATTTAAAAAATAACTTTACAGTACAGTATGTAGGAAAAGACTGAACGCACTGTGTGGAACTTAATAATCTGTATGAAATTTCCTTTTAAAATACTTCATCAAGAAATTAAATAAAACTAAACTAACGAGTATTTTAATTTGCTGAACCCTCGATCTGTTCCTCTAAAAACTAAAATCAAAATGCAAATTTCCCGTTCAATCCATTTTAATATGCTGCATTTTGAGAAGCTGAGGAAATATTCGGAGGGAAAGTGAAACTGTGTGAGGAAGATGTAAGATAGGAACATTTAAAAGTGATGGGTTAAATAACATATCATATAGTATATAAAACGTTGTTTATCAGCTGAATATATATAAGGACCTTATTAATTCAACTGATCAAAATCACTGTATTTATTAATTCACTACGGGCATTTAACATTGTACAGGTCAGGTGTTCATAATCGTGCCCTCCTGATAGCTGTAGCTGTATTCCTTATTAGAAATGCTTTGATAAAGCCCTCTTCCTCTTCAAACGAATGGAACTCCGCTCACACGGGCTGCCCTGCGAAAACATTGAACGAACCCTCCGGTTCCTCCTGCATGACGCACGGAGCCCGGCCAGCCAGCCAGTCCGCTCAGTTCAGTTCAGTTCAGTTCAGCTCAGCTCGGCACAGTCCAGAGCAACATGCAGGATGGCGAGTGTGGAGACAGCCGCCGAACACGAACGGATCCTGCGGGAGATTGAAAGCACAGACACCAACTGTATCGGGCCGACCCTCCGGTGAGTAACTCCCCGGCTGTTTGTCCCGGGTTTGCCCCAACAAAAGCAGCTGAACCCACGGCGTCACCCAGCTGAGTGAGAGCGGCTAGCTGTGATTAGCACCAAGTTAGCAACTCCGGGCAGCTTGCTCAAAACTTTAACCCACTTGTGTCCATTATCGGACAGCTAGCCGGCTAACTTTAGCAAAACACAAAGGCAAGCTTACCTAAATTGTGGACTGTTGTGTTTCAACCTGCAACAGTGAGCCGCGTCTGTCTTAGCGTTTCTGTCCTTTTTAGCGTGGTCGCCAAAGTTGATCAACATAGTCATTTGAGCAACTTAGGCTGAGCTAACTTAGCTAGCTAACTAATTGACATTCTGCTCACTGGTGTCAGAGCTTACAATGGGAGACGAGGCTGTTTCTGGTAGCTAATAATATTGCTCTGTTTTTATTTATTTATTTATTTTTAACGTGTCTTGTGTTCATCACCCAAGTCGGTCAACTTATCCTCGTGGAGTTTTGGTGGCTAGTTATTGCCAGTTAGCCTGCTAGGTGGTTAGCAACAGCCAAGATATATATCAAGGAGTGTCAAGTGCAGCAGCTCTGACCAGCTCAGCCTCTGTATGTGTACACAATGAATGAGACTACAGCTGCTGGAGCTAATTAGGGGTGATAATATACACCACACATAAAGCCCCTTGCTTGGTATTTGTCATGTGTTTTGAATGCTTATGAGTGTTTAGACTGTTGCTCAATAATTTAGTGCAAACTGCACTTTAGAGGCTGAATGACTTTTCTGTTCATTTTGGGGCTCGTGCCAGGCTACATGGTTTCACATCCCATTAGTGGGGGAGGATGCAGCATCACTTCAGCTGTGTTTGGACCTGAAATGGGTCCCAGCCCTGTTTTCTGCTCAGCTTTCACGGGAAGAGCAATTTCGTATGTAGGCAATAAAATGCTTACAGTAATCGCCACCTTGTGCCATCATGAGTTGGCTAAAAATAAAAGCATACTATTGCCATTATCAGTGCACGCATATGTAACGGCGCTGTTTGTGTGAGTGTGACAGAAATGAATATAAAACGAATTGATTATTGTTAAAATCTAGGGCTCTTCGTCGACTAATCGGCCATAGTTGACTAAAATTTGTTCAGTCATTCACACGTTTTTCATGCTAAATGACTTATTTACAAGAAACATATGAGCACATCTCAGGTAAACGCAAGATTTAAAGTGGCGCTTTGCACGATTCTTTGTGGAGAAACTCAGTTTAACAGATCTGTCGATCAAATCAACTAATCGATTAGTCCACAAAATCGTATGAGTGTTAGTCGGCTAAGAATTTCTTGAATCGTGTACAGCCTTAAAGGAACACGCTGACTTATTGGGACTTAAGCTTATTCACAGTAACGCCCAGAGTTAGATAAGTTCATACATACCCTTCTCATCTCCGTGCGTGTCGTAACTCTGTCTGACGCACACCCACCGCTAGCCTAGCTTAGCACAGATCCTGGAGGTAACCGGCTCCATCTAGCCTACTGCTCCTGATAAGTGACAAAATAACGGCAACATTTTCCTATTTACACGTTGTGATTTGTATAGTCACAGCGTGTACAAATAACAGGGTCACATGAGACACAGCCTTTTTCTAACCGTATACATACTGGGAACTATATTCCCACAAAGGCGAAGCGCTTCTACTATCTGCTCCTCACCACGGGGCTTCTAGGGTGCTGCAAGCAAATCACTCCGCCCAAGTACCAGTTATTTTGTCACTTATTGGGAGCAGTAGGCTAGTTGTTTACCTCCAGGACCTGTGCTAAGCTAGGCTCGAGGCTAGTTATGACACGCAGGGAGATGAGAAGGGTATGTATGGACTTATCTAACTCTGGGGGGATGCGGTGAATAAGCTAAAGTCCCACTATGTCGGCATGTTTCTTTTTAATAAAATTATGGCTTAAAGGTGCAATATGTAATACTGACAGCTAGTGTTTAAAATAGTTACTGCAGTACAAATAAAAAATACTGGAGAGAGTCCTTTCCCCCGCCCCCTCTTCCCCAGACATGAAGTTCACGGAGGTTGCCAGTCTGAGACCGCAGCATCCGTTGCTAGACGCTAGTCTCACATAGTCAGACATTACTTAACAGCACAGCGAAGTAGCTAACGTTAGATGCTGGCGTAAAAAAGCCCGTGCTCAAGCGGAGCCCTTTACCCAACTGTCAGACACACTTTATTAGCTTAGAATTACGGCAACAATCGCTAAACACACTGCCATCTCAAGGTCCTCTCTTTCCGATTTAAAGCCCCCCTCTCTTGGCTTAAAATAACTCACCGTTGTCGGCTACAGCCGCTGAACAGGCTACACGTTGTTAACAGCCGTGGCCCGCTTGCCTGGTCCTCCGGTAACGTTAGCAGGGTTAGCATGGATCAGTCGGGATCGCTTTTCTGGCTGTCTCTCAATTGTTTTTGCCAGTACACAACTCTGGTACTCTAATTCAGTGTGAGTACACGAATGGTGAAATTATATAAAATGCCTGTCCCTTGCAGCTGTGATAAATTAGCCTGAAGCTAATGCTTAGCTACCTGTTCAGGAGGAAATTAGCCAACTCTGCGTCCTTTTGGGCTCTATAAGCTGTCTCCATCTTTCAAATAGCCTGCATCTCCAATATTTACCTGGTGTTTGTTACTCTGGTCACGCAACTGGTAGAAACATGCAGTTTTATTTTTAGGTTGGGTAGAATTTATCTCCATTGAACCCGTTCGTTTGTCTGCTGCTTTCATGGCTGTACTAACGTTATTATCTGACATTAGCATAGGCCTAGTTGTCAGAAAAGATAGTATTTCAACTTGGCATGTTTCCTTAATATCTGATGACGCATTGGGGTCATTTTTGGATTTATTACAGTAAATACATTACATATTGGACCTTTTAATGTAGGATCAGGATATTGGCCCAGAATGGTAAATATATAGGCCGATATATTTGTTTTGAAATCTTGGAAGCAATTTTTGCTTCTCAATGGATCTTTTTAGGGGCATTCTGAGATTTTTTTTTGGGGCATTTTTGGTCTTTGGTCTTTGCCCCCCTTAATTTCTGACCCTGTGCCAAAGACTCCCAAAATATAGAGAGGACTTCTATAAATGGTGTTTTCGTACCCTTTCAGAATAAACCGTGAGCTTTGCCAGCAGTCTTTGAAGTGATTGTCCAGAGCGGAAATAGGTACTGAATGACCGGGAAATGAAACAGAGGAACTGGGCTATTGAGGTCTTGTTAAAGGTGTGTAGGTTTGTGTGTGTGTGGGGAGGGGTGGGTGGGTGTGTGTGGGGGTGGGTGTTGTGTGTCCCTAAGTTAATCATACTCCAGTAAAACATTGTATCGCTTGTTATTTAGGCACCGTGTGTGTTGGCCCGCTCAAGATCCATTTGGTATGACTTGACAACTTTGTGCGACACCTCTGGGTGCCACATTCTCCTCTGAGTGTGTTTTTAGTGCTGCTCGGTGCCTCGAGCAGGCAGCAAGAATATCATTCTTCTGCCTACACACACACACACACACACACACACACACACACACACACACACACACACACACACACACGCTGCTCTGTGTGTGATGTTTCACCTCTTCCAGTTTCCTGTTTCTGTCAGACTGAGGCTCAGTATTTCCAGTACACAGTCACACACTTTAAATGTAATAGCACAATGTTTTGTAAACGGTCTGCTACATCATCAGCTATATTTAGCTGATGAGTGATGTTCCAATGAGAGATTTGTAATAGGCAAACGAATAGGATGACGAAGGATGCAACTGTTAGCTTCAAAACAAATGTTTGGATAAGAGACGGTGCCTTTAACGGTTTCCTTTCTGGTGCGTTGTGGGACTGTCCAATTTTTTTTTTTTTTCACTGTGTGAAGCCAACGGTAGGAATCCACCAAACAATAAAAAAACTTTTCTTGACTCAAACAGTAGTTGGGAAATATGAATGTGCAGGTGGTAACGTCATCTCCATCAATCAGTTTTTCCTGTTCCACGAATCGTTTTTGTTGGACTGCAACAGATTTTACCCCCGCTGATTGTAATACTGTTTTTGTCTTCTCATTAAATAAATGATCATCAAAATAAAAACATCACTTCATCGCTGTACAATGAAGGAACACATCATTTTCTGAGCATTAATGTTGCTGTAATCAGCTCAATTAATGACATTTTTTACTCATTGTTTCAGCAGTATATGCGTAGCCTATGTGGCAGTTGACTGAGATGTGTGGGATGTTTTACTGCTAAAATGATTAGTCAATTAATGGATCGACCGAACATTTATATTCAATAATCCAATTCAAATAATCTAATTCCCTGGTTCTCGCTCCCCAAAGGTGAGTATTTGCTGGCTTTTTTTGGTCTTCTTTGATGGTAAATGTAATCTTTGGTAATATTGTGATGGGCATTTTCTTACATTTGATAAACTGCAATTTTCTAATAATTAAATAATAATAATCTTTTTATCATCTGAGCAACAATGTTTTTTGTTGTTGAGGAAATGCTTTCTGATACGAGAGTACATTTATTATTTTAACTGCAAGTAGTTTGACGTATTATTTTCGAGCATCTGGAATAGGATTGGGCACTGAAAACCGGTTCCAACTACCACAAATTACCATTCCAATGGAATCGTTTTTTTCATTGGAATCGTTTGGAAAATTTGTTTTCGAATCCGATCATCCGTTCCAAATTAAACCTGCGCGAGTTTTTGTTTCCGTAGCGGCCACTGTACTTCCAGGCGCTTGTTGTGTTAATAAGTAAGCAGCGCTCTAAAGTGTGGCTTTATTTCACGTTGAAAAAGCTCACCATCGCAACGAAATAGAATTTCCTCTTATCTGTGAAATCAGTCTGACGTGTTTCAATTCCACCACCTCAAAGAATCGAGAAGCGATGAGAACCAGAATCCAAAGGAAGAATCGGACTTCAAAACGATGCCCAACCTCAATCAGGAACCTAACATTCAGCCTCCTGCAAGTTGTTCAAACAGAGGGAGCGTGCCTATGCCACAGTCCCATGTTCCCACATTTCTAAGATTTTTTTCAAAATTAGGCCCTATGTTTGCCCAACCCTAACCCTTGAATGGAAATGTAGGAACACAAGACCTAATTTTGAAAATGTCCTAGAAATGTGGGAACATAGGGCCTAATTTTCAGTGGAAAAAAAATATCTTAGAAATGTGGGAACATGGGGCCTAATTTTGGAGAAAAAAAAAAAATCATAGGGCTGGGACACATTGGGGCAGCACGGTGGCCCAGTGGTTAGTGCTGTGGCCTCACAGCAAGAAGGTTCTGGGTTCAAATCCAGGCCTTTCTGTGTGGAGTTTGCATGTTCTCCCCGTGTCTGCGTGGGTTTTCTCCGGTTTCCCCCACCACTAAAAATATGTTCCCCTAACTAGCTGATGTGTGGTGAGCGTTCTGGCGTCGTAAGGCGTTGTATGGCTGCCGTGCATCACCCAGGTGGGTGCTACACATTAGTGGTGTTAGAGAGCAGTCCCCACCCCCCCATAAAAATAGGGCTGTGGGACCATAGGGCTGTGGGAACATAGGGCTGACCCCCAAACAGAAAAGCAGGTTGGCAGTGATAGTTGAGGAGTGTTCGTTCTCCTGCAGTGTGCAGGTCGAGGCTGGCTGCAGCATTCCTCCCTGACAGCAGAGTAACTCGGAGGAGCAGTCAGCCAACTCCCTCAGGCTACAAACCAAAGACGACAAGCACTGGGTCTGTCTACGTGTTCCTCTATATGGAATTGTTCAATATTGTCATATTGTATTTAGAGCGGCAAAGGTTATTTGAGCGCTTAATCACTTTGAGTCATTTCAGCTAATTGAATGTGATTATAGAGTATTCTAGTTTTCTACACTACTACGTGACACTAAACGGAAGATCTTTGAGTTGTGGACAAAACAACTGACGGATGAATCGACAATGAAAATAATCATTAGTTGCAGCCCTAACTATTTGTCTACCACCACGCACAGCAAGGAAAATGATATCAGTCGGTAAAGTCATGTTTAGCATAGTAATCAGCACGGACGACAAAGCCCTGAAATTATCTGACTGTCAGATTTACTGTACATGTACAAGAGACACACACACAAATCTCTCTTACTTACTGTGTGCATGCTTGGAGTTTCTGCTTCTCTGTCAGGTCATATCAGTATTAAATATAAGTTACATCCTCACCAGAACAGTCACCAAACAAATAAGCAGTTTGGAGATGAGTTTAGATGCCTGTATCAACATTTACTTAAACGTTTCTTTTAAAACAGCAAGCATTTTTTTTTTATAGAGGATTGGTGTTATCCAAAATGCACTGTCACATAAGACAAAAAAACTAAAACAATCAGCAGCTAATCAATTCATTTCTAAAATTATTTATGAAATATTGGACTCAAGTTTGCCATACTTCCATTTCTACGGGTGCTTAGAGGCTACCTTGCAAGGCAGCTGGATTCCCGCGATAACACAAGATGAGGCGCGAATCGCCGCGTCACATTTTACACGAAAATCCATCCTGTCAGACTTCAAGTAGTATATCCACGACGTTCCACTTCCGGGATTGGTCCGGTGCCGCCCGGATGTCCGTTACCTTCCTCTTTCTTTGCGTTCTAAACTCCGGTGGATTTGTGAGGACTTTGATTAACTGCTCCTCAGATCTCTGCAGGTTAAATCCATACAGCTAGCTAGACTATCTGTCCAATCTGAATTTTCTGTTGCACGACTAAAACAACTTTTGAACGTACACACGTTCCACCAATATCGTGGCTCATGTTGCAATCGCAATATCAGTCAAAAATAATTGCAATAAGATATTTTCCTCATATTGTGAAGCCCTAGTGTGGAACCATTAAAGTTTCAGTATACAAGAAACATGACAATAGGAAGTATATTTGAAGCATCTGTGCTTCCTATTCACACAACTACATCTTTAGGACTTTTTGCATTCTTTTAACAGTGAGCTATGCCCACACACTTTCTTTATGTGTCGATTACTACATTTTCGTGTACTTTACAGGTTGCAATTTTGTAGATGAGCCTGTCTGCTGTTCTAGACACAGACCGACTGTTGCTTCTTGTGGGGCCACTGCTGAGAACTGCTCTTTGATGTGTCTCTCTCTCTGTCTGTCTTTCCAATCGCTCACAGATTTCACTATTTCGTAACTCTTGTTTTGATCTCTGCCCTGAAACGGCTCCTCTGTGTTCACGTGAACCGTAATGTGAGTTTTTACAGGATAATTACTGCGGATTGGAACAAGAACAAAGAAGCAGGGAGAAACCCAAAGAGGAAGAAACTTAATTCACAGCAAGACACAAAGTCCTCTTTGACTCATTGACTACCTTTTTTTAAATGCACAAATCCAAGTCTTTGATAATGTTTAAAAGTAGATGTAGTGTTTCTCCTTCTTATCAGGTCTGCAGCCTTGCAAACTGTTGGCTGGTTGGTTTGTGTACAGCAACCATAGCAACCGTAAGACGTAAACAGGCAAGAGGCCGTAAACTGCGATTAAACCCCCCCCCGATTGAGAAGCATATTCCAAATGCTCTGTATATGTCCAAAGGATGCCTCTAAAACCTGAATAATACCAGAATATCCCAGATGTCTTAATCAGAAAAGCCTATATTTGGAAAAAGGCCTTATTCGGAATATCTAACCGGAATATGCTGTTTCCATGACCTGTATCAAATTGGGAATATTGTCTTATTCAGAATAATAGTGGAATATTGGTGTGCATGTAAACGTACTCCGTGTTGTTGGTCCTGATTGAATATCTCTGGGGTTTTGGCCTGTCGCTTGGACAAATCCACCAACCTCGAAAGCATCACCTTGAACTCTTAGTAACACTGATAGGCAGTCGCCCCTTGTATTGACCTATATTTGGACAGAGTATTTTTTTATATTCTGCATATTGATATTTGTTTTTAATATGTCAAAAAATAAAGATGAATGCCCATCAACAGAACCCAGAATGTAAAGTTTTTACAAAAGGGGTTACATTTAGGAAAAGTTTTCAGATTTTCTGTTCTGCCGTACCGGCAGATGAATGTCTCCAGTGCCTCTGCGTTTATCCGCCGGTTAACTCCCCGTGGATGAAACGCTTTAGAAGGGTTGAAAATCGATACCAATATTTGGTGATTTTAAAATCTTATGTATAGTTAAAAAAATAATAATCCTTTAGCTTTATAAGCTAATTAGGGGTTTGGGCTAAAACTGGTCACATTTAATTAGCATAAAAACATATCTCAGAGAACGGTCGACTCGGTACCCATGTGTTCGTAACCCCTAAGTTCATTTTGCGCCGGATTTTTCCTTTTAATGCTATGCCACGTCACGGGCTGGGGCTGACTTTTAAGTGGACTTGTAACGTGAGGATATGTTCGTAACTTTTTTTCATTTACAGTTCCATCCGAATTTTTGATTTTTTTTTTTCCAAGTGTGATGTCTTGCCAAGTCTGATGTAGGCTAATGCATAACACAAGAGCAAAGGTCCTTGCATTAAACACCAATTTAAGCCTTTTTATGTGTGTATATTTTACATGTGATTGTGCATACATTAGCAAATTGCAATAAATGAAGAAATTGGAATAGCATTATGATTTTGATTTCAGCCACGTTGCAGAGTTCTGGGTGGAATATCTCACATTTCAGACATTTAGCTTGTGTGTGTGTCCAGGGAGTAACTTGCCACAAGCTTGTTGGAACACACACACACACACCCTGCTGAGTCACCAGTCTGTACTGGGAAGACACAGTACACACACACACATTCATGCACACTTAGGGGTTGGTGTGCTCGTCTTAAGTGGGTTAAGATCCTATTTAGCCAGCTGTCAAACACACACACACACACACACACACACACACACACACACACACACACACACACACACACACACACACACACACACACACAGCTGGTTACAGTGAGGTCATAACTCAGAACAGCCTTCTTAAACTTCCTCTTGTCCAACCAGCCATCATCTGGCTCCTTTTTCTTCTCTCCTATCCACTCCTTAAAAATCTGCATCCCGCCTCCCCTTAAGGTGAAATTACGGTTACATCACATGCATTTCATCATTAATTGTTATTTAATAGGGCATTATGTTTCCTGTTTTATAATATCTGACAGTGCACAAGAATTGAATCCTCCCCCAGCTCCAATCTCTCGTCCAAATATGGTCCCTTCCGACTCCAAAGAAACTAAGACGGCGACGGCCAAAATGACAAACTCGTGGCTTCAAAACAGAAGTCCCCAAACCAGTGAGTGACATCACGGAGGCTACATCCATTTATTTAATACAGGCTATGGTTGGGCCTCTTGTGTAATTCCTATTAGCCCATATGCTGTACGCAATTCGTTTTGCGGCATTTTCATTCATGTATCCACACAGTTGGCATGAATGAATGACCATTGGCCGTGCATGAAGAGACCGTAGGTCACGTTATTGTAGCGAAAATGTTTTTAACCTATTTTCCATCCTCTTTTTGAGGTGAACGTGGAAGGTATTTCACTAGAGAACATTTTTATAATTGTAACGAGTAACGATGCAGCACGTAAAAGTATTAAACTCATCGAAAATATGAACTGAAGTAAAAGTGGAAGTAGGAGAATAAAATAATACTCCAGGAGAGTACAGATCCAGCCTTTTAGCACTTCAGTACAGTAGGGAAGTAGTTCTACTTTGTCACGATACATCACTGCTGCCAACACACCAGACTGTTCTCATAAAGTGGCGTATGTATGACACGCCAATTCGTATGCCGTTTTCGCATGTTCTAAAGACGCATAATCGCTTTTTAGCATGTTCATCAATGCCGTTCGGCCGACATTGACATACATTACGTGTAAATTCTCGCCGTAGCGTGTAGTATGAAAGGAGGGAGGTTGGTTGGTTGGTTAGGGTGGCGGCTGGGTAAAACACAGGACTCTCACCCAGGAGAGCCGGGATCGCTTCCCGCGTGTGGCGTTTGTCAACGTTTTATTTTTATTTTATTATTTTTTTAAGCCTTCCCCAATGTTCTTTTCCTAAACCCAACTGTTTATTGCTTTCCTAAGCGTGTGATGTTGGTCACCGTCGTGTTTTTGTAGTTTTTTTTTTGTCGTTTTCTTTGTGTTAATAAAGCCTTTCCCAATGTTATTTTCCATAATATTTTTTATGAAGTATTTCCAGCGTGTGACGTTCTCGCGATAGTACGGTGCGTTCTCGCGATAAGAAGTGTTTATGTTTACATCCGCTGTATACAGCGTAGACATACACGTGGAAAGCTCAAAATGATAACACGCCTTTTGGCTTTAGGAAAGTGGCGTGTATGTTTACGCAAAGTCATGATGCCACGTTGAACACACGCTAAACTCAACTCGTACACACAGTTGTCCCAACTGTCAGGAAATCGCCTACTGTTTGGACACTTCACAGGAGAATGAAGTGATAATCATTTTTTTTTAATGTTAACCCTTAGAGAACAGACCTGCCAGCTTCGCTGGGGAGACTGTTTACATGATCATATTTAAATCGATCTAAAATGAAAACCATAACAGCATGCATTCCTTTTTTTGCCGCAGAAAGCTAAGGCTTTCACATCATTACGTTGTATATTCGTGATGATGTCATCACGCTACGTGACGGTCCGGCGCAAAACCGCATGGTACAGTTCTATTGCAGATGAAACGCCTTTACACTCTGCTCGTAAAAATTAGCATATCGAAAAACTAAAAAAAATGTACATAGTTCAAATAACTTAAGCAATATTTTGTACATGTTTCTACATTTCGAAATCTTTTGAATCAATTGTGTTTTTATCTCGAAAAATTTAATGAAGAGACATGTCCGATTTTTGTGACACAATTTTAATACTTGGAATAATGATTGAGGTTTATTAACCAACATAAGCTTTTACATAGGTTGTACAGATTTTAGGGATGTGAAGCATTTGAAGACACTCCAAGAAATGACATCACAAGAACCAAGACCGTAATAATGAGCCTGAGAGTTATTGAGAAACAGCTGACACACACTCCCCTCTTTTGTCATTTGTTTACCCCCGTTCATTCACTTATTCATGACCTCATTTCTATGTATGTTTTATCTGCCAGTGACTTAACTGTAACTTGTTCAGGGCTTTGGTCATACAGCCGATGCACCTTGGTAAAAAACACACTGTGTGTGTGTGTGTGTGTGTGTGTGTGTGTGTGTGTGTGTGTGTGTGTGTGTGTGTGTGTGTGTGTGTGTGTGTGTGTGTGTGTGTGTGTGTGTGTGTGTGTGTGTGTGTGTGTGTGTGTGTGTGTGTGTGTGTGTGTGTGTGTGTGTGTGTGTGTGTGTGTTATGACAACTTTGTGCGACACCTCTGGGTGCCACATTCTCCTCTGAGTGTGTTTTAGTGCTGCTCGGTGCCTCGAGCAGGCAGCAAGAATATCGTTCTTCTGCCTACACACACACACACACACACACACACACACACGCTGCTCTGTGTGTGATGTTTCGCCTCTTCCAGCTTCCTGTTTCTGTCAGACTGAGGCTCAGTATTTCCAGTACACAGTCACACACTTTAAATGTAATAGCACAATGTTTTGTAAACGGTCTGCTACATCATCAGCTATATTTAGCCCAGAGTGATGTTCCAAAGAGAGATTTGTAATAGGCAAACGAATAGGATGACAAAGGATGCAACTGTTAGCTTCAAAACAAATGTTTGGATGAGAGACGGTGCCTTTAACGGTTTCCTTTCTGGTGCTGTTTTGACTCCTTATCTCTAGATTATTTGTCATTCCTGTTATGTTAAGATAATAAATGTTTGTGGGAATATAAATTGCTCTTCCTGGGTTCCTTTTTGTTTGTCACTGTGTGAAGCCAACGGTAGGAATCCACCAAACAATAAAAACCGTTTCTTGACTCAAACAGTAGTTGGGGAAAATATGAATGCGCTGTTGATTGATTGGAATACTTTTTTTTTTTTTGGTCCTGTAATCGGCTCATATTATGGATTTTTTACTCCTATTATTTCGTCAGTCTGTTTGTGTCTCGCTCTCTTTCTCTGTCTCTCTGTGTGTCTGTGTCTCTCTCTCTCTCTCTGTGTCCTGTGCGTGTGTTTGTGTGTGTGTGTGTGTGTGTCTCTCTCTCGGTGTGTCTGTGTCTCTCTCTGTGTGTCTTGTGTGTCTCTCTCTCTCTCGGTGTGTCTGTGTTTCTCTCTGTGTGTCCTGTGTGTGTCTCTCTCTCGGTGTGTCTGTGTCTCTCTCTCTGTGTGTCTTGTGTGTCTCTCTCTCGGTGTGTCTGTCTCTCTCTCTCTGTGTGTCCTGTGTGTCTCTCTCTCTCTCTCTCTGTGTCCTGTGTGTGTGTGTGTGTGTGTGTCTCTCTCTGTGTGTCTGTGTCTCTCTCTCTCTCTGTGTCTGTGTCTCTCTCTCTCTCTCTGTGTGTCCTGTGTGTCTCTCTCTCTCTGTGTGTGTCTCTCTCTCTCTGTGTCCTGTGTGTGTCTCTCTCTCTGTGTCCTGTGTGTCTCTCTCTCTGTGTCTCTCTCTCTCTGTGTGTGTGTCCTGTGTCTCTCTGTGTTTCTGTGTCTCTCTCTCTCTCTCTCTGTGTCCTGTGTCTCTCTCTCTGTGTGTCTGTGTCTCCCTCTCTCTGTGTGTCTGTGTCTCTCTCTCTCTGTGTCCTGTGTCTCTCTCTCTCTGTGTGTCTCTCTCTCTGTGTGTCTGTGTCTCTCTCTCTGTGTCCTGTGTCTCTCTCTCTCTCTCTCTCTGTGTCCTGCGTCTCTCTCTCTCTCTCTCTGTGTGTGTGTCTCTCTCTCTCTGTGTCCCGTGTGTGTCTCTCTCTCTGTGTGTGTCCTGTGTGTGTCTCTCTCTGTGTCTCTCTCTGTGTGTGTGTGTGTGTGTCTCTCTCTCTGTGTCCGTGTCTCTCTCTCTCTCTCTGTGTCCTGTGTGTCTCTCTCTCTCTCTCTGTGTCGTGTGTCTCTCTCTCTCTCTGTGTGTCTGTGTCTCTCTCTCTGTGTGTGTCCTGTGTGTGTGTGTGTGTGTGTCTCTCTCTCTCTCTCTGTGTCTGTGTCTCTCTCTCTCTGTGTGTCCTGTGTGTGTCCTGTGTCTCTCTCTAAAGAAAGCACTCTGTGGCGTCAGACCTGCTCTCCATTGTAAAAGTCGCCGGGCATTTCCTGGTCAACAGGAGGAAGGGTGGGGGATTCAATTCATACACAGGTGTGTGTGTGTGTGTGTGTGTGTGTGTGTGTTGGTGTGTGTGTTGGTGTGTGTGTTGGTGTGTGTGTTGGTGTGTTAGTGTTGTTTTTAGAAGGAAAAGAACTGTCAGAACTGTGATTGCTATTACTATTTAAAAAAATAAATGTGGTTTGTTTCTCAGCATCATTTTCCTCTGGTGTTTCAAAAACACAGCCCCATCCTTTTTTATTAATATTCTAAAGGCCAAGAAAGCAATTCAAAATGTTCAACTTTAGTTTTGTTGTTGTGATTTAACAATTTGAAAACATTTTTTTTTTTTTTATGACATTCAAAACATACAATTCGAAACATGAACATATCCCCCCTCCTTCGTCATCATCACACACCCAGACAAAAATCAAGAAAAGATGACCCAGCAACTACAATATTCAAGACCATTCAACAAACTAACTATACAGACAATAAACCAAGTAAACATATGTATAGATGACATCACCATAAGCCCATCACACACGTCTCTCCCCCTCCAGAAAGCTCAGGTACTTTCCCCATTTTCTAATGCAGACATCCAATCTTTCAAACTGTTCATATGACTTATTTTATTTTTTTCAAAAGCCGCCCAACTTTAGTTTTAAACCAATTTATAATTTGAGTTCAAACCTATTGAAGCTAGTTTACTCCCACAATCACTCACGACTAGGGCTGGATGATGACCCAAATGTATCTTCATTCTGTATCTTTTAGCAATCTAAATGACCCTATTCTAAGTTTTCAATAATTAAGAAATCTGAATGCCTTGTCATTTTAAAAAAAACGGATTGACATGGTTACTCAAGGGCGTAACTTTGTGGTTCAACATTGGGCGGGGGGGTGGGGGGGGAGGTTGAGATCTCCACTTTTGACTTTTGATTAAAATTTTGAACGTCAAACACTTTATTTCTGTAAAGGAAATAATAATAGGTTTTTGGGGTGGGTTGCACTGGCCAGTTTAGATTGAGGGGGGGTGTTGTAACCCCATCCCCCCTGTAAATTACGCTTATGTGGTTACAACAACTGATAACTTCCATCTAATCCAACTAAAGCTGTTAAACACGCTGTACTGTATACTAGGGCTGTGCAATTAATTGAAATTTAATCGTGATTATGATTTTGGCTCCCAACGATCACAAAAACGGAATAATCGAGAAAAACAATTATTTAGCTCATTACGTTTTGCAAGTAAACTCTTATTTTCTCTTGTGTTCGGAATGAAAAAATAAAGTTTAAATAGGAAAAGTATTAAGGCAAATTTCACAGTTGTGACCAAATATTGACCAAAATAATCGTGATTATATTTTTTTCCATAATCGAGCAGCCCTACTGTATACTGATGTAGTACTCGTTGGTACATTTAGGCTTATTGTCGGACCCGAGCGGTTTGAGCCCCCCTCCCATCAGGACCATTTCTTATTCAACAAACAGCATAAACACTGGCTGGTTTCCTGACAGTGAAATCAGTTTTTTGAGTATTTCTTTATAACTAAACAAGACCTTTTTGAAGAGTTCATCCTTTTGCTTGGGGGAAATTGTTTTTCACTATTTTCCAAATGTTTATAGACCAGTTGATTTAATTGATTGAGAAAATCCCAACTCGATATGTCTTGTGACCACTTGACAACACAGCAGCCTCTCCCAGGAGGGAGTGAATGGAAATGTGGAGCAGCGGGTTTCTGAAGAGCTTTGTGACAACGCCCCCCGATGGCCGGTTGTTGTACATGCACCCACCCATTCCACAGCTGGACGCCCCACCACATTGTCTCCCTCTCTTCCTTCTTCTTCCTTTTCTCTTTCACTTGCAGAGCTGTTTGATTTGTTTTTAATTGGCAGCTTATTTTTTTTTTTTTTTTTCTTCAGTAATTGCAATTTTTGAGACGTCTTAACTATCCAACTGCTGTTGCTTGGAACGCATAGAAAAAGGTGGATAAAAGTGAATATTAATGTTTCACTTGATGCCACAGGGAAGCCTGTAGGCCATGTAGGAGTGGAGTAATTATTTCTCGAAATTCATTCAAGCATTTTGGTTGTTATGCACAGAAAAGCAAACTTATTACGTTAAGCTGTATTGCTTGAGCTCAAAAGATTCAAAGGAAAAAAAAACTGCTAGCTGCAAGTTGTCAATAGGTGTACAAGAAGTGTAAGTGTCTGTAAAATGTATCAATAAAAGCAAAGATTCCAGATTTAAAGGGTAATTATTGTTGTTTTTTTAAATTGATCTTAGGCTCGACGCACTGTTGAAGCCAGGTAGCCTTCCGGTAATAGTTTTTCTTTCTTTTTTTCAGGCTTCTGATTGGCCGACATGGCTTTAGGACAGCGGTGTCAAACTGATTTTAGTTCACGGGCCACATACCAGTAATTTGATCTCATGTGGGTCAGACCGTTCCAGAAAGATCAGAAACTGTATCTGTCACGGAGTTTCTTGTCAGCTTGATGTTGGCAAACGCAAGTTGTTTAATAATGTTACGGAGCCGGGAGAGAAGGATAACATTCCGGAAAAAAACATAGAATTTCTAAGATTAAACTTGTAAATTTACGGAAAAAGAACTCTGAGATTAAAGTGGTAAATTTGGAATTGGAATTAATTATTTAATTACTTACCTTTGGCGGTGCCCGTTCTGGCCCACAGGCCGTATGTTTTACACCACTACTTTAGGGTTAGGGTTATGTTGCCGCCTGGTGGTTTGGTTTGCTTTTGACGGCGCCATTTTCGTGTTTTCATTTGGAAGGAGATTTTCTTTAACCCTTGTGTTGTCCTCCCGTGGACGATGCAACTTTTTGTTTTTCCGTCTTAAAGGTTTTTGTCAGTTTTTTCCCATTTCTTTTTTTTTTATTTTTTGTTCACTTTTTCCGCCGTTTTTTTTCCCGCACCTTTTCCAACGTTTTTTTTTAAGCTTTTTCTGTAATTTTTGTCACTTTTTTCATGTTCTTTTATCATTTTTTTTTTTCTCCCCAAATGTCAACACCCAAATGTAATATAAGTAGCGGACTGATCATTTATTTAACTTGTGAAGGAACCATCCATCTCGTTTCTGTTTTGACATTTTGGTTGAAATTTCTACTATAGAAACGTTTTGAAAGTGGGTCAAATTTGACCCTGAGGACAAGCAGAGGGTTAAACGGTGCTTGTGTGGACGGGATTTTTTACATTTTTATTGAGAAACCCGTTTGGACGTGTGGGCTCGGCCTTTGTTGTCCGAGGATTTAACAAGAACGTAAATATCTTACCCGTCGACCTCCCCCCTCTTTTTGTCCAGGTCGGTGTACGATGGTCGGGAACATGGCCTCTTCATGGAGAAGCTGGACGTGCGGATCAGGAACCACGACCGCGAGATCGAGAAGATGTGTAACCACCACTTCCAGGGCTTCGTCGACTCCATCACAGAGCTGCTCAAAGTACGAGGGGAGGCGCAGAAACTGAAGGTAAGGAGGGTCAGGGAGGGTGGAGGGAGTAGTGAGCAGTAGGGCTGGGACAATATGCTTTTGTCCCGTTCGACAGTATTGTAGTGTTGACTATTAGGGCTGGGCGATATGGAGAAAATCAAATATCACGATATTTTGGACCGAATACCTCTATCGATACCGCAACGATATTGTAGTGTTGACTATTGGTGCTTTCAGAAAATATTGACACAATGAGATTTTGGATGAATAATCATCAGTAATGTGAATATAATGACTAAGTGGGTAAAGGCAAATAATAGAACAGTTACAACAGTCTGGTAAGTTCAGAAGATCACATCACTTTACTGTAATGCAGCCTTTAAAACCAGGAAAAGACAACACTTATACCATATTACAATATTACGATATCCAAAATCTAAGACGATATCTAGTCTCATATCACGATATCGATATAATATCGATATATTGCCCAGCTCTACAATGATCTTTGCAAGTTAAAATCAGTGATTACTGTCATTCAATTTTGAAGTTTGGGTGTTTTATTCAATTTTATAGCATTTTAAAAAAAAAAAAAAAAAAAAAAAAGAAAAATCCCCTCAATATTTGAACTATTAGTCAAAATAATTCATACTATCTGCTTCTTTTTTTTTTTTATTAAAAAATGAGGTATAATTTCATTAAGTTTATTGACCATGAATAAAATAAAAAAGCTGTGACTTTTTTTTTTTTTGTGTGTGTGTGTGTGTGTGTATATATATATATATATATATATATATATATATAGTAGCGATAAGAATCCATTTTAAAAGTTCACAAATCACAAAAAAATATCATTTTATTTTTGTTCCCCCAACCCCTACTGAGCAGAGATGGGATACACAGATGGACGAATGTCCCAAGATTAAGAGATCTGTGGCGGTTTTGAACTCCATGTTTAAAGGTAAAAATGGACTTTAATTTATACAACTTTTCTCAGATTTTTTTTTTTTTCTCTCTCAGAGTCAAGTGACTGAGACCAACAGGCGTCTTCAGGATGATGGCAAAGAGGTGAGTTGACAAGTTTCGCAAATACAAATAAGGGTTGTCCCAATTAAGACAATTACAAATCCCACTATGGCCACGCCAAGACCCGCCCTTCAACAGCAGTTATTGGCCAGGCGTCCATGCTTACGCAAGGTAACATAGCCTGATTTGATCAGGTCCTATCCCAATCGGCTATCCTAACCTTAACCACTCAAGGTCAAATGCCTAACCCCTACCAATCAAGCTGCTTCGTAGGGTGGGTCTTGGCGTGGCCATAGTGGGATTCGTAATTTTGCGTCCCGATCAGCTTTTTTGGCCTCCTAAAATCAACTTCTACTTAGAACGGTGTAATTTACTGACGTTTGTGATTGGTGTAAGGCCTCCTGCACACTGCCTGTGTGAGCGTGTCAGCTGCGTGGCGTGTCCGTTTTATATTTCGGCTCCCATGTTAACAGGTCAGAGCTTACACACTGCTTGCATGACACGCACGTCTCATGCGTGGCTTGAGCGCGTGCATGCTAGAACACGCGACACGCAAGCGTGTTGGAAGCATTTCCAGGCAAAATAGAATAGGAAAAGATGTTTGTCATTTTGACACAAATACATATTAATAAATGACATGTTGATGTTTGAAAGTCTCTAGGTTTAGACATAATTGCAGATATAAATGTAATTTTAAAATAAAAGTGATCGTTTTTCTAATATTGCACCTGTCAATACAGAACAAAATATTCTGTAGCCTATTTTGCAATGCCTATTTGTCAATACTGCCAACGTTGTCTTTGCTGTAATCAAATCAGTATATATTTATGTTTTAACATGAAGTATCCTGCTGCTTGAACACGCTATTGTTTCATTTTATCAATGGAAAACATAAGTGTGTACAGACAAGGCTAGCAGCAGCAGCACCGCCGCGTCAGACACGTTTCTGGTGTGCAAAGACACAGAAAACGCCATGTAGCCGCCGCGCTCACGCCACGCAACCAGTATGCAGGAGGCCTAAGGTGATTGGGGTGACTGCCGATTCCCAGTCAGTTAAAAAAAAATTGCTATATGCTTTTAAATATAAATCCGGTCGGGACATCCCAAATATCAACATTGTTCAATCAGGATGCGTTTGTTTCCGAAGACTTCCCGACTAATGCTGCTTTCTCCTCCTCTTTCTCCTCCCTTCAGCTCATGGGCTCCATGGAGGAGCTGCAGCTGTGTCGAGTGCAGCAGAGAAACATCGCTACCACCATAGACAAACTCACACACTGCTTACCAGGTAACTCTAACTAGACATAGGAACACCTTTTGGGCGTGTATGTGTATTCGAGTCCTCAAATTGTGTTTTTCAGGTAGATCGGTTTCCACAGCAGCAATCTGCTAACACAGACACCAAAATTTCCCAAAAGCTTTACTAGGACTTGTTTTTACCCCGAGTAGTCCTACAAAATCATCCTATTAACCTTCTTTTTCTTCATCCTCCAATCCAGTCCTGGAGATGTACAGCAGACTTCAGGAGCAGATGAGGGCCAAAAGGTACGTTGCTGATACTTTCTTCGGGAGAATTACATCTCTTTTTTTTTTTTTTTTTTTTTTTTTTTTGCACTCAATCATGTTTTAGTTTGAGTATCAGAACCTTGTGTATGTACAGTGCTAAGCATAAGTGAATACACCCATGTTAAAGTCGACTAAGAAGAGGAATAAAAAAAACATCTTTTGGAAAAAATGAGGAAAGATCCAACCTTTTTAAGAACACCTATATATATATATATATATATATATATATATATATATATATATATATATATATATATATATATATATATATATATATATATATATATATATATTGTAAATAAATGCACTTCCTTAAATTACAGGGGGCATAAGTCAGTACACCCCTATGTTAAATTCCCATAGAGGCAGGCAGATTTTTTATTTTTAAAGGCCAGTTATTTCATGGATCCAGGATATTATGCATCCTGATAAAGTTCCCTTGGCCTTTGGAATTAAAATAGCCCCACATCATCACATACCCTTCACCATACCTAGAGATTGGCATGGGATAGTTTCCATAAGATCATCTCTCAATGCAAATCAAACCAGCTATTAGGCTAACTGAAATAAAACCATGCCAATATCTCGATCGATCAATTTGCATCGATCGTATATACTAGACTAGTAGTATCTGTATCTCCTTTAATATGCTTTTTAAATATAAATCACATTAGTAAATGGTGCACTTTGACCATTTTGACTGTTGTTTCTCAAGGCGAGACAGGACAGGCAACAACATTGTTGTTTGACGCACTGGCCAATTTTGAAATTTTGGGCTATTTCGCGTCTTCCTTAAGACTAGTGGAAAGAACACATTCAAAATATGCACGTGCGTGTTTCATATTACTGCACTTTTTCCATTTGGTTCTGTAGGTTTCCCCTAAATTCACCAAAAGTTAGCATTAGACCATACCTCATATGCATATTGAAACAAAACATGGCTGAATACTTCTAATATGAAAAGGAATTGTCCTAATGTAAGTAATCTATCGGTTAAAATGATTACCCTGGGGCACATGGTTCACCTGGTCGAGCGGGTGCCCACATATAGAGGTTTACTCATCGACGCAGCGGCCGTGGGTTCGACTCCGACCTGCAGCCCTTTGCTGCATGTCATTCCCCCCCCCCTCTCTCTCTCTCTCTCTCTCCTTTCAAGTCTAATCTGTCCTGTAGAAATAAAGGCATAAAATGCCCAAAAGATAATCTGACAAATATTTAAAAATAAAGTTTACCCTGTTCACCTAGTAGTGTCTCCTCCCAACTGCCAGCCACTAGGTGGAGCCAGAGGGTTTTGGAATGGGGACCCAAATCGCTCCACTCTTCTCTTTTTACCTCTCCCTGCCCTGGGCCTGACCTTTTTAGACAGGAGTGGGGTTGGTCATAAATTTGTCGTTTTGTTTGTGTGTTTTTCTACTTCTCTCTGTCCTGCGGCTGCTGGGCCAAGCAGAGAGCAGGGAGAGGTCAGCCAACACAGCTGCTAGATTGTGTGTGTGTGTGTGTGTGTGTTTGGGAGATATTGTATTGCCAAAGATCCCTGAGGTGTATCAGAGTGTATTGACGTTGGGATGTTGCGTGGGATTATGGGAGTTTTTAGTGTTAAACACCTTTGCTGCCAAAATATCGCTTTGTTTCATAAATCCAAGGAACTTGTTATTGTAGCTGTTTGAGAGCCTCGAGATCACGTTTCCAGCGCAGGGTAACCAGTTGTTTTGGACCCATTGTTTCAGAATCTGTGTGCTGCCTGCTATAATTTGACGAATCCTTGTACACGGATAGCTCAGAGGTGTAGCAGAAGGTTGGAGTGCATGATATAGTTATGTTTTTAAGCCTAAATCAAGGTAACCTGTTGTTTCGGAGTACTCGGATAAACAGTGATTCATGGCCTACTGACGAAAAAAAAAAAAAAAAGTCATGTCCTGGTAGCTGGTGTGATAAACGTAATCGTGTAGTGGATGGTGAAGTGGACTCATATGTTTTTATTTTTGCTGAGGGGGGTTCGAATCCAGCGCCACAAGGATCATCCTAATTACTTTTCAGACACATTTTTCCCGCTGTAGGCTACAATGTTATAGTAATGTAGGGCTCAGAATATGTAGCGAATCTGTTGACGTGGGTAGGTTGATAGGTTTACACGGCATCTGGACAAGCTCGGAAACCAGTAGGTGGAAAAACCAGAAGGCACAATAACACCGGGGCTGTTGTCAGCTGTCATACCGATTGAGTCTCTCTGCGCCGTTAGGCAGACAGACCGGGGTGTGCTAGCTGGCTAAATTAGCATTATATTAATCTTCTATCTATACAGCTAACGTTAACGTTACTAGTGAAGTCATTCGTGGGTTAGCTCAGTCCTGTTAGCTGTGGTCGAAACACTCGTACTAAAAATAACTATTGGCGTGTTGAACAATGTTGTAACCTCATAATGATACCCACAAACATTAGCATCAACGTTAGCACATTGTAGTAAGGTTAAGCTGGTATCGATATTGAACTTACAAAATAGAAAAGGTCTCTGTTGTATTACTGTGATAAAAAGTGGGATGTAATTAATCACAAAATGATGCTGTATGGCAAAAAAAGCAGTATTACGGTTACAAGTATTTTTTTTTCTGTGACATAGTACGATTTACAATTACTCCTGAACGGATCATCTTGGTGCCAGCAAAGCCGGTCTACGGAAAGCCGTTGCACTCCCTATCCAGCCCCATTGTACAGGATTTTGGTTGCAGTTCCACCGGAGTTCCACTGGGGGTGATCGCGGTCCAGTGCAAAATGAATGGGACCCTATGGAGCTAGACGGCTAAATGTGTCTCTTTCGTCTGAGTGTCGTTGAGAAACCTCAGATTTGATTGTAGATTTTGCAAGTTCAACATGGGTTATAGGTCGAAAGTTGAATGAACGAGTACTTATGTCCTTTTGATTTCTTACAGGTTGAGTCGTTGTTGCCCATAACACGCTAGCATTCTGCTAATGAATGCTGATTGGTCAGTGAAGGACTGATTACGATCGGAGATCCCGCTTGACGGCATCCAAAGCAGAGCCAGAATGTCAGAGTGAATATTTCGGCGTGGTCTTTAAAACATTAGCAAACCTCTTTCTAGCATCTGTATTGACAGGGAGAGCCTTACCTGTCAGCTGTGTTGTCGATGCCTCGAGAGAACGAAGGAAGGGACTCCGAGCTTGCCGTAAAGCAGTATCTCCGGCTGTATATGTGTATGACGTCATTGACATTTTAAAAGGCTTTTTAGAACAGAAAAGCGACTTTAAAAAAATCTAACACACAGCAGTGTGTATTTTCTTTGCCTCCCCTTTCGAATGCAACATTCAAATTACTAGACTAAAAAATTATATCATGAGAAAAGTGGGTTTTGAGGGGTATAGCTCCCTAGAGTCCCATTCATTCTGCACTGGCCTGTGAGCGCCCCCTATATGGATTTCTGGTGGAACTGCAACCAGTTCAGAAGCCGGAAGTAACGAGGTAGTGGAACTTCTTCCTATATTAGAAATTCTTTGGTGCCAGTGTTCTGACGGAAGTTAGGGGGAAAGGTTATATGACGCCACTGACGGGCGACTAAAGGAAATGTGCCGTGTCTGAAAATAAAATAACAGATTTCTCTGGGTTTGACATTTGGTGGAAACATTTGGGATAGTGTAAGAACACAATTCATAAAAATATATAACATAGGAATGGTCGTTTTTAGACATTTTAAAGCAGAAATGTTACATATTGTACCTTTTTAAAATAGAGCTGGGTTACAACCCATGCGTAGCGGCACAAACAGCCTTATTCAGGGGGAATCTGAAGTTTAAGTTAATAAGAAAGCAAAGCCTGTATGATTGAATGAAATAAATCAAGGGTTCCTTTTTAATTTATTTTTTCATTCTTTTGTGTGTTAAGAAAATATAAAAGACGCGTTTGTTCGATTTCTGAGGAGGAAGGAGAGGCTTGGGTCGAATTGAAAGATTAAGCAAAAGGTTTAATGAACATCATGATGAAAACGCCAGTCAAAACACAATCAAACATAAAACATGAAACACTGCCAGCAGTGGGCTAAAATGACATGCCTCCTCTCCAGGAATTACGTCAATCAGTCCTGAGACATTCTCAGGTTCGGAATTATATTCCTTTGGAATTGTGGGTGTTTCCCTGAATGGAAACTGTCCCAGGTTAAAGACAAACCTCTGATTTCAGGTTTACTCCAGTTCACAGACAAAGGTCGTTTAACATGGTAGTGCCGATTCTGTTCAAGTTTACAGAGTTTGCATTTCCTTTGTTCTAATCAAGTCTGGCCCCACAGGGAGTGGCTCCCCAAAAGTTGTTTAAACAATAAGTCTTCTAGTGCATCCACCATCATGCTAAATAACAGACATGACCTAATCAATTCTTTAGAAGCTTGAGAAGGTGTGAGCCAGACAAATGCTGATTAGGCTTAATCCGTATTGAAACATTCCTTGACTCAGTGCTCAGTTTACATTTTTAAGTTACATTTTTTTTTTACCTAAAAGTATATTGTACTAAAACATAAGCATGGTTTTAACTTTTTTATCTTCAACATGTGCGATAGGTACTACCCCGCGCTGCGGACGTTGGAGCAGCTGGAGCACACGTGTCTTCCCAGGGCGGGTCAGTACCGCTTCTGCTCCATCATGGCGGAGAACATCCCCAAACTGAGGACGCAGATCCGGGACACGGCGATGACGCAGCTGAGAGACTTCCTGGAGAGCATCCGGAAACACTCCGACAAGATAGGAGAGACCGCCATCAAGCAGGTACAAACGCAACATATATATATATATATATATATGCATTGCGTCGGGTAACATTTTCAGACTTGCATTGGACAGAAAGAGAGCGAGAAAAGGATCCAAATCCAAACCAGAGATAATGTTTTTTTTTTTTTTTTTATATTTTTTATTCCACACATAAATTTTTCTTGTCAAACCTGGCGCCTACCCACAATGCCGAACACAAAACTGTTAAAAGGTGATCAGTACAAACTACTTGTGGTCTGAGTTCAGACAATCACAAAGTCTGTCATCTCGTTTTTCACTTGTTTTCAGTGTTCATAGTTAATCTTTCAAATAAGTGTGTGTGTGTGTGTGTGCGCGCGCGCGCTAACGTGCTAACATCAGTGCACTTATGTGTGTGTGAATTTGTTGATAAGGACTGTTACTGGCTTGTCTATCTTCCCTCCTACCACAACTGTTTTTTGTTTTCCATCATGTCTCTCTCTCTGTCAGTTAATCAGAAGCAGCCTGTGTGTGTGTGTGTGTGTGTGTGTGTGTGTGTGTGTCTCTCTCTCTCTCTCTCTCTCTCTCTCTCTCTCTCTCTCTCTCTCTCTCTCTCTCTCTCTCTCTCTCTCTCTCTCTGTGGTTGCAATGCCAGTAAACAAGCACGTAGGCGCTGCAAGAGATGCCGTGGCTTGTCAATGAACATGCACACCCACTCGCACACAGAGGACCCCGCTTTTCAGCACTTACCTAATTGTTTTTCTGTTTTCCAAGGCCAAGGAAGTTATATACGAGCGTGTCGGTTTGTGTGCTCTATGTTCTCTTGTGGTATCCATAGCTCAAAGTGAGGCCTCCCTGTTTATTTGTGTGCCTCCATCATTTAGACGGGAATGTTGTGCCGTGGGAATTACAGGATGAAGGGGTGGGAAGGGAATGAGGAAGGAGCGCTCGACGACAGACCGATGAGCGGATGGCGACTCGGGGAAAAGTGGCTGAACAGCCTGTTATGTCGTGTATATTCCAATCACGACTTCCTCTGTTAAAAATTGTGGATTTGTCACAATTAGTAATACACTGAACGGGGGACATTAGATGGATGATCTAAGACGCTGGTGTGCCCCGGGACCTTTTGTTCCATTTGGTTCCACTCTTTCTGCACACGTTTCTTTTCCCCCGCCTCCTTTCCTGCAGTATCAAATTTGGGGAGGTTGTGCCTCTGGAGATCTAGAGGGGGGGGCCGTCCACTGATCACAGGGTTTGATCCTCTGCTCATCTTGGCCACGTGTCCTCGGGCAAGACGCCAAAACCCCCCGGATGGTGAGACCAGCCCTTTGCATGGTAGATTCATCTGTGTGTGAATGGGCTCACAAGAGCCATATTATAAAGCGCTGTAGATACAAATCTTGGTGAATATTAGTATATATTATATTTTGATAAAAATGCTGTTTTCAGCCTCTCAAATATGGAGATTTCCTGCTTTTTTTTTCTGTTTTCATATCCCATTAAACTGAATATCTGTGGGGTTTTGGAGAAAACAAGACCTTTTTAAAGGCATCACCTTGGACTTTGAAAAACTGGGATGGACATATTTAACTATTTTATACAGGAGTTTTCCTGGCTCAGAATGGGCCTTTGGGTGGGGGGCGACTATGCACAACCGTAAGCATGATCGGTCCGCGTACAGTAAAGGCAAGGAGCCTGTGTTACCTTATTTGACAGAAATCTGTATGCATTTGCCTGTTATTTCTGATGAATTTGATAAACAAAAATGTTGATAACACTTAAATGAAACCCAAATCAACAGAACTGCTTAAAAATAAGTAATATTAGTATTCAAATACCACCGTTAGGTTAACCAGGAGGGTCCGGCATGGCCGGTCAGAGAGGATTTGAATTGCTATTTTTGATCGCAATTCTTATCATTTTGGTGCTGGTGATTTTTCCTTTGGGGGGCTGGCTAAAACCTCTTTGGTGGGGGTGCCAAAAATTCCTCTATGCAGGGAAAAACCCTGCTATAGACCAAACGGTCAGGTTCATCTAGAAAATAATTGGCAGATTAAGCGATTAATGCAAATACTCCTTAGTTAGAGGGCTAATTTACAGACCAAACAATGAATCCATAGCAAATGGATCCACTAGAGACTGTTCTGGCGCTAGAGATGCAGGATTGAAATCCTCATAATGGCAAACGTCCTACTGGTTCTGCACTGTATTTCTCTCTTAAGAATGTCATTTTGAGAATTGGTTAATTGCCACATTATTTAAGGCTGCCAGCATCAACAATATCTACACATTGCTGACAGGAAATTTCAGGGCTGTAAAGCACGGAACTTATATATCGATGGGAGTTTTGCAATGATCTGTTGGCATTAGATTTTGTGCTTTACAGTCCAAACGGTTGACCCTTTTTAAAAAAAAAAAACAATAATAGACCAACAGCTGTAACTCAGGCCAGTCTGAACTGAACCTTGTGAACTGAGAGAAGACCATTGGGTCCAATGACTTACTGCAGATTTAGGTATTTACTTTGTCCTCCAGGTGTCACTAGAGGATCATTTCTCACTCTTGATCCAAAACATTGCAGCTTGTGGTTGACCAGTGACTAAACTTCCTCTTGCCGCTCACCCATTCATTTCAGTTAGAGAAATATACAGTATATTAGATCTGTAACATATATATATATATAAATAATATCTGGCTCAGTGTCTCTGTCCCGACCGGCAGCGGCAGACGGCCGCCCACCAAGAGTCAGGTTCTGTCCGAGGTTTATATCTGTAAAGAGTCCTGAGATAACTCCTGTTGTGATTTGACACCATAAATAAAATGGAGTTGAAATGAAATTGAATAGAAACATAACCTAATGCAGATAATGCATCCCTACAGGGCACAGGGGTCACTGGGTGGTTTTGATGATATGAAGGTGATGTGAATCACAGTCAACGGATATCAAACCAATTGAACCCCTGGGCTCTCCCCCCCCCCCCCCCCCACCCGAAAACTACACTGTAATAAATTTCATGTTAGTTTAACTTGGAAATGCAAGTTCCCCTGCTGCCTTGAAAATCGAAGTTCACTCAACTTGAAGACTGCCTTTGTTCAACTTAGAAATTAAAGTTAATGAGGTTGATGTAACTACAGTGTTCTAGTTTTGTTAAAGTTGTTCTTTTAGTTGATTTAACTTTGTATTACTTGCTTTAACTTCATACTTTAAGTTAAAACAAATCATTTATTTTCTTTAATAATGCAAGAAACCTTCCTTGCCTAGTATAACAGACATACTGTACCTTCCTGCTTTATTTCAACTCACACTTTCAAGTTAAAACAACATAACCACATTTATAGCGGAGATACCGTGGGTGCTTGGTGGGGCCACCCCAGGGCCCCGTGCAAAATAGCGGCGTCTCTGCTGATCTTGTGTCACTTGACATAAAATGGCCGCTAGTGAAGTGACACACCGCAGATTAATGGCTGAAGGAAGCCTATTACTGCTCAACGTCTAACACTGTAATACTCCAGCTCTTATCAAAAGTCACTTAACTCATGGTTACAAATGTAAACCAGCACAACAATGAAAATTACCAGGCAACAAAACACTACATTCTAAACACACGTTTAATAAACAGAATTCATAAAGTTACATTTGTATTTCGAACAAACGGCAAACTTTTCAGCAAATTTGAACAAAACTCTATTTACCGCGTTGCATCATGGGAATTGGCCAGCCAATGAACCAGTTGCAGTCCTGACTGCAATTGGTTGATAACTTAACTTACATACCTTAGTTCAATCAACACATACATTTTTTTAAATAGTCAACCCAACGAATAAATGCAAGTTTAACTTTCAAAAACTCATAAAGTTGAGTTCAAAATCGACAACTTGTATAAACTCGTTCAGTTAAAAATAAGAAAATAAGTGGACATAACTAAATGGGTCTGTAATATTTTACAGTGTACTGTATGATGAGAACATAAACCGAGTCATAAACACTGAAAAAGTACAGTAAACGCAGAGGAGTTTGTCTTCAGATGAGCCTCACGCGGTCCCCCACGTATCACTCCACGCCCACACACTCTGAACCCTTCCGTGGGGGTGGGGGTGGGGGGGGGGCAGGGACCACAGTTTGAGAATCACAGGCGTAGAAAATCCACTTGCAGTCAGTGAGGAAGCCCACCGCTAACTCCTCTAACCACTAATTACGAGGGAGATTATGGAAACCCCAGTGGTCCGGCAGTCCTGATACTGATACTGGGATTATGTTGTGGTATCGAATGTTAGCCTCCGAGCGCTCGCTGTGTGTGTGTGTGTGTGTGTGTGTGTGTGTGTGTGTGTGTGTGTGTGTGTGTGTGTGTGTGTGTGTGTGTGTGTGTGTGTGTGTGTGTGTGTGTGTGTGTGTGTGTGTGTGTGTGTGTGTGTGTGTGTGTGTGTGTGTGTGTGTGTGTGTGTGTGTGTGTGTGTGTGTGTGTGTGTGTGTGTGTGCGTGTGTGCGTGCGTGCGTGCGTGCGTGCGTGCGTGCGTTGTGGACCCGCACACTACAACTTCTGATTTCCTTTCCTTTTGTCCCTCTTCACCCTTTTTTCTTAGTCTTTTTTTTTTTTTTTCTTCATGTCCCTCCATCTCTTTCTCTCTCAGACAGCGTGTCTCTCTGGTGTGCTCTGTTCCAAATTAGCTCTAACTCTCTGTACCCGGCCGTCGTTACAGCTCACTCGACCAAGGATGTGAAAATAAATAGATCTTGGGAAAGAGGAGGAGGAGGGGATGGAGGGAGGAGACGGAGGAGAGCACAGGGCTCACAATGGAGCTATTGTCTGCTGCCACATGCCCAGAGAAGAGTAGGAGGAAGAGGAGACAGGGAGGAAGATGTGTGGAAAGGAGGGTTGAGAGTGGGAAGAGAAGGAGAGAGAAAACAGGGAAGAGAGAGATGGGGGGGAGAGAAATTGTTCGAGCCAGAGAGGAAGAGAAAGGGGCATGCAAAGGGATGATATAGAAGATAGCGGATGTAAGGAGGAGAGAGGAGGACAAGATGAGGAGAAAGATAGTGGAGGAAGATACTGGAGGTAAAGGGAAAGAGGGAAGACGGACGTGAGGACATCATGGTAAAGAAGTGGTCTAGGAGAATGAAAAGAGGAGAGGAAGGGTAAAGGAGGAGGATCAGGGCGAGGCGGGTGAATGAAGGATGAGGAGGAAAGGCAAAAAGCCAGAGGCGAGGAAGAAAAGAAGATAAGATGGAGGAGCGAGTAGAAAAAGGTCCCCCTGCTTCTCAAACATGAGAATTTGCTGCATTTCTCGTCCGTTGCATCGCAGTAACCAGAATTTATTTGGGTTTTTGAGACCTTTTAATGACGTAACCTCGTCCCCCCTGCTCTGGGCTGTTGTAGAGCCGGTATACCAACAGCATAAAGAGCCCAGAACTGAAGTTTTTAAAGGCTGGAAAACCGGAAAAACTCAGCTTTTATGAAGACAAAAGAGGATACGGATGTGAGGAATCAGCAGGAAGAATGGGAAGACTGTGGGATCCTGACATACAGCCACGCCCAGCGTTACGTTTCCAGCAAGCATTTTGTCACCAAGTCAAATATCCGAATGTCAGTTTTAGGCTAGTCTATATCCACGACGTTCCACTTCCGGGATTGCTCCAGTGCCTCCGGGAATGCCGCTGGATGTCCCGTTACCTTCCTCTTCCTTTGTGTTGGCGTTTTAAACTCCGGTGGATTTCTGTGGACTATGGTTAACTGCTCCTCAGATCTCTGCAGGGTAAATCCAGACAGCTAGCTAGACTATCTGTCCAATCTGAGTTTTCTCTCGCACGACTAAAACCAACTTTTGAACGTGCACACGTTCCACCAACACAAGTTCCTTCCCGAGGCTACTTTGCAGCGACACCGCAGCTCGAGACAATTGTGATTTGGTTTAAAGATATGCCAATAAACCAGAGCACGTTTTTTCTCCCATCCCGGAATGCTGTGTGGACTAGCAACGCAAGATTAGTTTTAGGTTAACTACATTTCTGTAAGCAGTGATGGAGTACTCAAGTCCTGGACTCTGACTCAAACTCGAGTCCCACTCGAGTATTTATTCTCAGGACTCATGACAAGTTCAAGTTACTTTATTTATACCCGAAGGTAGATTTTGTTTGCAATAGAGTCACACATCATCACATTATCACACATCATCAAAAAAGTTCTTATCAGTCCAGAATCAGATAATACATAGGCCTACATGAAGATCGTATATAAGATACGAGTAAAAAGATTTAATACCAGGTGTAAAAAAAAAATTAAAATAAAAAAAATAACTTGACTTGGACTCACGGACTGATGACTTGTACTTGGACTTGAGTAAATGGCAAATAAAGTTGGACTCGAGCATTCATGAAAGAGGAATCAGACGTCTGATGAAGTTTCTGACTAAATAGGTTATACAAATTTGATGGAAGATGTTAAACTTTTCCTGTTTCGGGCTCCAAGACCGGCTGGGAAGCAGCTGGGGAGACGTTCCATCCAGGGCTCGTGTTCTGTTGGGGGTGACACCATTTTACTTCACCGACCGTATTAACAAAAGATGAAGCCACCATGTCTTGAGAAGCTTCTTGTTTATTGTTAACTGTTAACTCACTTTACATCGTCTTTGGGATCTCGTTTTTTTTTTTTTTTTTATATCGCCACACAACAGCGTTTAGGCATTTTTCTGTTTGCTAGCAGACCGAATTGACGAGGAGGCGCCGTCACGCGTTACAAGTCGATGGAGAGTGGCGCGCTGTTTTCACCTCCGGTGGGGGTCTCTATGATGGACATTTTACAATGGTTCAGACTAAACAAGGGGTCGTCAACGTTTTTTTAGGCCAAGGACCCCTAACCTGAAAGAGAGACGGATCAGGGACCACGGACTACATATATTGTGTTAAATTGAGTTGCATAATAAATTGGGCCTACAATAACATATCGGATGGCCTAAAGCCTACACATAAGGTTCCCTACAATACTATGCTATTAAAATAATACAGTTATTTACATATTCATATATCATTATGTTTTAATGTGAAACACACCCGTGGAAGGCACAGTGAATCCTTAGGCTTAACTGTATCTGTGGATGGCTACCTTACAGGCCACTATGCCTAGCATCAGTGTTGCTGAGGTGGTTGTTGTTTTTTTACGAATATGCCGATTTAGCTTTGCTAATAATATGTTGGATTCATTTAGTTATTTTCAGACAAATTTTATCTTTGGGGGGGGAAAAAAAAAGGTTCAACAAAAGTATTAAACAATAGCGGGTCCCCTGCAATGACTCTAAGGACCCCCTGTTGAAGATCCCTGGACTAAACGATTAATTGAATAATGAAAATAATAATTTGTAGTCCCAGTGCTGTTGCGGTGTCCAATCAAATACGTGCAGGGGCCCACTGACCCCAGCATGAAGGGGCTAACTGTATTTTTTTACTTAACAAAAGGATGAAATGGTTTGGAGATGAGTAATGTGTGCAGTGTTTTGGTGTCTACTAAAGCCTTCAAACGTATCACAAGCTTTCTGAAGAGAAGGCAGAAAGGCAAAAGGAGAAGGAGGGATGAAAACTCTGAGGAGAGGCGGAGAAGAAGAGGGCAAGAGATACAGAAGAAGGATTCAAGGAAAGAGGCGATGACTCTTGAAGCCTCTCCAAATGTATTTGCCTTTCCTTTTATAACCCTCCTGTCATTTGTCATTCCCCTCTTTCTCTCTGTACTCTGTCACGTCACATTTCCGCCTCCCTGTCAAAACGTCCGTCGCCGTCTTTCTCTCTTTTTGCAGTCTTTCCATCTCCTCATCTTTCCATTTACTTTTCTCCCTCCTTCCTTCTGTTTTTTTTCTTTTATTCACTCTGAACAACGGACAAGCGCTTCAGAGCTTCTGCTGTGCATTCGGTAGACACACACACACACACACACACACACACACACACACACACACACACACACACTAATAGAAAACAGATTGTTGGGCCTGTGAAGTGGAAGAAGATTGATTACCTGTATCTAGTTACTGAACACACACATGCGTGTGCGTGCAGCGGGGGTGGCGGAGGGCACGCGCTGGGCCGGTGTATTGAACCATCACAGGGAAAACCGAAAATAGACTTGTGTGTGTGTGTGTGTGTGTGTGTGTGTGTGTGTGTGTGTGTGTGTGTGTGTGTGTGTGTGTGTGTGTGTGTGTGTGTGTGTGTGTGTGTGTGTGTGTGTGTGTGTGTGTGTGTGTGTGTGTGTGTGTGTGTGTGTGTGTGTGTGTGTGTGTGTGTGTGTGTGTGTGTGTGTGCCGAATAATGCTCCACAGTTTACTGCCATTGGACACCATTATTTCTGGTTTGCCGTCTGCCTGCCAAAAAGTGATCCATAGGTTTTTGCCTGATCAGTCATTAAATACGGAGTATTTTTCAATATGTTACTACATAACACAGCTGTACAGTGTGCAGAACTTTTGAGGACACCTCGGATTGCTTTTCGATATATAAGTACACTGCTGTGCAAGACAACAGCCCAACGGAATATACGATGGCACTCCCTGATATGAAAAACAAAAGAGTCAAAATAAGAGCAATTATCAATGTGCAAATATATGATGGCAGCATGAAAGTGTAAGAAAGTATCAACCTAATATGGCAAATGTGGTTGTCACAAGGGGTGAGGTTGTCAAACCATGTTTAGCAATTTGTCAGCTTTGGTCAGTGTTGCGTATATTGTCCTCTTATCGCCTTCCAGGGGGGAGTCCTTTGATTCAATAACGGTGCAAAAAAACCATGCGTGTGCTTTGGTACTAATACCAAAACAATACTTATTTTCCCACAAACTTTTTTGTTTAATTGACCAAAATTAACCAAGCCTCTCAAACGTATCCGAGTTTGATATTGACACAAAGAGTCCGCAAAAGGCCAAAGAATCTTTTGTTCAGTCAGTGTGCGTTTTTTGTGCGTGTATTGCTGCTGTGACATGGGAATTTTCCTCCAGGGATACATAAAGTATCCATCCATTCGTCTGTCACCCATATGTCTGTCCTTCCTTCCTTCCTTCCTTCCTTCCTTCCTTCCTTCCATGGCAAGTTTGCCAAATATCTGAGTGAGATCAGGAAATATCTGCTTAAAGAATAATTGGTTACACTTTACTTGAAGGTATCTACATAAGAGTGACATGACCTGGTCATGAAAGTGTCATAAATATTATAAACAAGTCATAAACGATTAAGACCTAACGCTTCTTTCAGTAAGTGTCATTCAGTTTTTTGTCATGACAAGTTAGAATTAGGGTTAGAGTTAGGGTTCATATGTCATGACAGTGTCATGTCACTCTTATGTCGATACCTTCGAATAAAGTGTTATAATAATAATTGAACTAAGACAAAAAATCTGACCAATCATTCCACATAAACCTGCCATAGTTCAGTTTTAAATACTCCAAAAGGACGGCGGTTCGATACCCAGCCTTACCCTTGAGCAGTACACACTGCGGCATGCGCAGCAGCTGTTGAAAGTACTTCTGTTTGTTCCAATCTTGTCATTCAGTATATTTTTTACTTTTTTTTTTAAACTGGTGGAAAGTCATTTCAGAAAACAACTTTACTGCTGGCAATAATTACTTTTTGTTTTTAATTACATTCATCCGTTTTCCTAAATTAGAGTCCTTCCGACAGTCACTTTATTGTTTTTTTTTCTTCAAAGAATGATGTGGAAATCTTTTTTTTATTTTATTCTTTTTACAAATCGTTGCAACTTTTCCACAACAAATAGCCACTTTAAACCACCTTTCAACAAACGATCACTGCGACTCTGCTCTTTCACTTGCAATTTATGTCAATTTCCAACGCTGAGGCCGCAAATCGCCTTGAAGTTTGTCAGCGAAGCACATATTTAACTCGGGGGGCCGCCTTGTGGTGTTGCCGCAGTGCAATATCAGATTATTTCAGAAATATTTAGAGTCATCTTGCGCTAAATGGATTAAAGTGTGGCTCTGATTCTGGTCCTCCTCCCCAGCTGTTCTCACTTCTTCTCAGGCAATTTTCATCCTCCTATCATCCCCCCCCAGCTGTTTCTTCTCATTTCTCCTCCTGCTCTTCTCTTCCCTACTCCCTTCTCCTCCTTTCTCCTGTACTTCATTCTCTATCCACTTCTTTTTTCCCCAATGTTTTTTCTTCTCTGCTCTCCCTCTTTTTTTTTTTTTTTTTTTTTTTTTTTTTTTATCCTTTTGGGATTGTGCGCAGGAGATGACGCACATTCCCGCACTTGAGTTTCAAGTGCCACACCGAATGCCGCCCCCCTAAAGAGAAACACGACAAAAGACCCCGGTTAATAAGGTTTCTATTTTTTTAAACCGAACTTGGTATTGCCAGTGGATGCCTCAGGACACGCATCCACCTGTCGGGGAATGCTCCAGAAAGCCGAATTCAGCCACTCAAGTGGAATTATCTGACGTAGGCGCTGACGTCCGTGTCTGCGGCGTCGCGTACTGTAGGAAAGTTGCTTTTCTCTGTCATTCACTCCCTCTCTCGTGTCCGTCTTTCATGCGTCTGCTTGTCTTTTGAGGTCTCCTATGTTAATTCCTGTGCGGGAAAAGAAAGAAAACGACCATTTGACGGATTAGAAAGGAACGCCACGCAGAGAAAAAGAAATCGCCGCTGACAAAACAAGACCCTCCACTTTGTGTGTTTTTGAGGTCTGTGCCATTTTCTTTTTTTAATTTAGTATGAAGTTACTCTTTCAACATTTTTGCCTCGCTAGAGTTTTGGTTGATTGAGTCGAAGTGAAAAGACTCATTGCTGTATTTAGAGCTTGTTACCTATTCTTTCCTCAACAGAGCGGGCACATTCCTGTGTGTCGTCCCCCCCCCCCCCGACCTTCTGTACCGAGAAATGAGACTTTCCACTGATTCTGTTTGTGTTTATTGTCTGATATGACTCATTAGTCTTGAATGTGTGGGCATTAGATCAAAGATGGCATTGTGTTCTTCCAGCATCGCCGATATTGTGTTTACCCCGGGGTTTGTGCACATCCACCCTCGTACGAACACCAGTTTTTCTCATTACCATCATTAAAGGCGCCAATCGGGACGCTCAAAGCCTCTGACGTATTTCATTGACGTCTTAATCGACCGATTTAAGTGCACAAGGCAGCCTACGTGCCAGCGCCGGCGAGCAGAGGAAGCCGCAGCATTCACGTAGATTTTCAAAAAGGACCTGAGGCGGATCTGGGTGTGAACGGCAAGATACACTTAGATCTGAGGGGTTCCCCCCCCCCACTCCTCCCTCCGCCCTCCCCACATAACAAGATTTTCCCACAAAAATATTTTTGGTGGCCAAGCTGTGAAGGACCTTCCGGCATAGAAGCCTTCAAAGAACCTTAAAAGTCAGCGGCGTTTAATGATCAAATCCAAGAAACGTCAATATACATGTTCAGATATTGTTTGCAAAACTAAAACATTGGACACCGTTTGGAAACGAGAAACTTCACCTAAATTATCTACATAATGGGCAACAATAGAAAACGACGCAGAATTGGCCATCTCTATAAGGAACACCACTCTGTTTTCATTTTGTGTTGGATACAAGCTCCCATTAATTTCTAACCAAAACTTCCTGTTTGATTATTTTTAGTACTCCTGGTCCGACACTGCCGCAGACGGAGCAGAATGCATCATTTCCCATGATACTCTTGTTTCCCTCCAAAATAGTGACACGGACAGGACACGGTTTGCATCAGATATTGCATTACACATTCGTTGCATTGTTCTCTGCGCAATCTTTCCATTTCCATCTGTCTTTGCCCCACCCTTTTTTTTTTTTTTTTTGTTTGTTTATTTTGGGAAGCCTCGCCATTAGCAACATTGTTACATTATCCTAATGTAAGCTGCATATGAATGCATGTGAACCTGTTGTAACCCCTGTGCATCACATGGGACATGTGTTAATGTGCGATGGCATACATTTTGGCAAGCCCGATCTGCCGGCGATTTGACTTCGCCCCGCAGCTCAGGCTGGAAACCTGTACGTTCATCTATCCTGCTTCAGTTACAATTTTGCGGGGACCAATCACAGTCTGGCTTATCCACCTGGCGGCGCTATTGGCGGCTTTAACACAACGACGATAAAGAAGCGACGAAGCAGCTTCTTGTTTACATTCAACATGGCGGCCACCGAAGCGCAGCAGCCCGTCAATGCCGCTGTCGCCGCTACGTCACCCGGATCGTTGGTCTGATTGGTTGAAGGACCATCCAATTGCGTACCAAGTCATTTAAACTATGCCCGTTGATCACGCCTCTTGTGCAGTAGAAAATACAGAGCAGACTCCCCAGACCAACGTTCAATCTTAAAAGATTGAGCTTGGTCTGGTGATAGCCAGACTATGAGCTCCTAACTGTGTATTCAAAATGCAGACACTCAGACCCTTAAGGACAAAAATGTCTCCATTGAAACCCAATAAAACCACAATGTTTGATGGCCATGGCCATTACAGCGCACAACCATACATTCTTATATCAGGCTTTTAATTCACAGCTTCTAATTTGTAATTTTTACTGTTTTCCACCAGATTGAGCCATTTACCCACATTATTGTACATGCTATTTTCCTGGTTTCCACTTGGGGCATTGCTGCTGTATTATGGAGCACTGCAGTGTTTATTGCATCAAAATGCATGTTGTTGCTCATCATTGAAATATCCCAGAGTGTGAAAAAAATACAAAAATAATCCCTTGAGCATTTAGTATGCAGAAATAAAATGCAGTTGTGGCATTTTGTAAACAAACTAGCATTTTCAGAGTTACAATTCTTGAAATGAATGAATATTGTGATCAGGACAGATGTTGGTTAAAGCAAGTGAAAGTTGAAAATAATATCATTTTATGGCAGTTGTTTTGTGACAAAAACATTTTCTTCCTCTACGGTAACAAGCGGGAGTTTTTCAAAGGGATTAAAGGTATAAAATAGTCAATTTTTGCCTTTTTTTTGTTTGTTTTCTTCGCTCTAATTTTGTGATAAAACGCTTTCAGATACTCAGCTTAAATATACATCAATGTTACGAATGCACCAAGTTTAAATGAGGGTTTTGACATGCAGAAGCATAGATAAAAAAACAAAAACACATGTAAGGTGTCCCTGTCCTCCCTTTTTAAAGTCCTCTGAGCTAATTTTATGTGCTTTGTTTTCTGATTCATTGACTCTTCATCCTTCCTGATCTTCCCTTCCTGGCTTGAGGTTTTCCCTCTGGTGTATTCTTAGGTGCTTTTGTAAATCACTTTTTATAGGTCTTTTCCATTTGATTGTTTTCATGGGACAAGGAGTGGCAGGCTATTCTGAAATGTCTCAACCAGTCGTCTCATCATCTGCAATTTCTAAGCTTTTACCAAAATGGTCTTAGAAATGGGAATCGGGCTAATGTGAGTCATTATTTTATTATTATCTTTCTCTAGCTCCCCATATAAAGTGTAACTGTAGCACATGTAGAGACCGCTACAACGGCGTTTGATTGCAGACAGCGTGTCATTGTTATCATTGAACATCTGGTTTTGGTGTCGAGACCTTCAAAATCAAAAGAGCTTCCACTGCTCTGAAGTTGAGCCAAAAGTTGAATGCAACAAGTTTCCTTTCCTCCTCAGTGTCTTTTTGAAAGGTGTTCTGGGAAATGTAGGAAATAACTAAAGTAGAAGCAAACAACAACGTATCTCCAAGGGTTGAATTTGGCCTGCACGGCTCCTCTGATGTTTACTTTTCGTCTTGTGCTTCAGGCGCAGCTGCAGCGCTCCCTGGACAGCTCAGTCTCAACACAGCCAAGGGCCCTGATTGGCCGACGCAGCCGAAAGGAGGCAGCGACGACAGACGGCGGCGGGCATGGGGGCAGTCCGGTGTCGGAACAGGACTCAGGCATTCTGGATGTGGAGGATGAAGAGGAGGACGATGAAGTGAGAGAACTGCAACCACACATAGAAACGCATGAAAGTATCTCATCCATCCTTCTGTCTTTGTCCTTTTCAAGCTAAATGATAAGGAAGGCCTCTAATCTCCAACATAAATCTAATCCAAATAGGGCTGTAGCGATACATTAATCTCACGATACGATACACGATATTCAGCTCACGATACGATATACTGTATATCACGATATTCAGCCAACGATACAATTCGATATGTTTTGATACACTTGCATCATTTTCTGAAAGATTTAGAGGGGACCGAGTGATTTTGGTGACCTCTTGTGAGTGTTCCATTTACTTGGATTTAATTAATTGCTGTTGTCAGGTAAACATGTCACTGTCAAAGAGGCTGAAGCAAAAAGTTGACGTGGAAAAGCCAAAAGCCCAGCTTTAATGATGAATGGACTGATAAGAAGGCTATGCACTCATGTATGCCTAATTTGCAATGAAACTATGTTGTTGCAAAATAATACAACCATCATCATCATCACTCGAACATAACGATTGCGTCATTCACGTGCATATTAAGTAGCTCCAGATTGTCCGCTCTAGAGGAGAGTTTGGTTTGTTCAGCCAGCAACGAGGTTTACAAGAATTTGTCAAAATTTCCAGAATCCCGGCAAGATAAACAGTTAGACTACAAACTGACAGCTTTTGTTTTAGCTTGTTTGTAAAAATTCGCTATTTGTAGAGTAGAGCTGTGTTTGCGTAAAACAGCGCAGTGGACTGAGCAGATTGAAATATCGCTTTCTACATGTTTATGCCGGTCTACACAGGTGAGTGCATTGATAAGTATTGACTTTCTACTCACGAAGGTTTAATTGTAGCCTATTTACAGAAAAGAGACTAGCGTGAGTTCATCTGCCCCAGCGGCCGTTGGTAACTCTGTATCGTTCCCAGTCAGGTGCTGCGTGTTTTAACCTTTAACACACACACATCTCAGCTCAGCGGTGTGTGTGTTTTAACGCACACACATCTCGGGCATCGCTGTAGGCTACAGAATCCCGGCATGTGAATAGAGATGTAAATACAGGGGGCTGGGTTTTTGCTCTAAATGCTTGAAATGATAAATAACAGAACGCATTTTTTCTTCTTTACATTTTGGGAATTCATGATTACTCTGGGGGCCAGACTAAAAGCTTTGGCAGCGGGCGCCAGTTGACGTTGGCTGCTCTACAGCGACACTAGCGGCTGGCTGACCAAATCGCTCTTCCTGCAACGTAAAAAGTGGGGTAAACACGGGGGATTTGAATGGGACTTATGTATCAATACTCGCGGCATAAAAATCAATACTTTCTTGGGGGAAAAAATATCGATTTATATCGCAGAATCGATAAAATTGCTCAGCCTTAAATCCAAATGGGTCCATCCAGTTCATTCCATTCTTCCCCAGGGTGTTTCCCCCAGTGCATTGCAAGCCTGGTGGCCCACCGGGCCAAAGTTGTCCCTCACTGGGCCTATGCCACAGGGAATTATTGATAAATGTGTTTTTAAGACTTTTTTAAACTACAGTTACAGTGGGGCCTATACCCTTTTTATAGCTTTTTAAAATTCTCAATTTCACAATGTTCTCACAGATCTACATTAATGCTGCCATCAGTCTGTGAATGGCCCCAGCCGGGCCCTCGTCGAAAATAAAGACACATGCCATCGGGGTAAACAACTTGTCTGGGGGAAACTGTCCCCTGATTGGTTGCTGGCAGTATGGTCTCTGATTCTCATACATACATACATAATCACTGCAGCCCTGATAATCCTCTAGTGTGGCCTCAGCTTCACTTGTCTCCCGTTTCCCTCCCTTATTGTTTCTCCCTTTTAAGTTTTAAATTTTCTTTCATATCCTTCCCTCTTCGTTGAATCAATACTTTTTATCAATTATTTTTTTTTAACCAGTGCTTCACCTAAATATTTTCTGTTTATACCGTTCCGCCATTGTTATATCCGTTTCCATCAAAACCGAGTGAAAGCAGAAAATGAAATGAAATAAAATCAATGTCTTACTGACTAACATGTGATTTACGTTCTTTTTATAAAACAATGAGTTTTTAGAAATGTCTCATGATATTGTCTCTAGAAGTGTACTATTCAACTTTTGTTTTTGTTAAAGAATGAAAAGAAAATCACAACACCTGAATACTATCGAATCGCAATAAATTAAAATCGCAATACGAATCGAATCTGCACCCATGTGTCGTGAAAATTGGGAGAGAAGCATATCGTCCCAGCTCTACGGACATGTTTACAGACCGTTCAGACGATGAACTTGTAGAACCTCTGTGGGCAGAAAGCATTTCGGCACTGAACTCTTCACGCCCCCCCTCGCGGGATCAGAAGTCCTTTCTTGTTGTTCAAGGAACTCAAGGAAAGCAAAGTACAATAAAGTTGAAGAGAATAGCGCTGAACTTGTCACACCCGCGCTGCCATTCTGTTTTAAGGTCCCTGTCGTCCTCTTTGCTTATTTACATCCTGTAAACTCAAGTCAACCTTCTTCGTGGGAAGACCTTGGCTCGAACAAAGGCCCGACCCCCGCGGCCGGCAAAAGGTTATGGCCACGTTGGCACCAGCGGCTGCGCTGATGCCAACCGTCGGCATTCCGTCTCCTCACGCCACCCCATGCCCCTGCCATGCCTTTTCCCCTTTCCTTCATTTACAGTCGTCCCCCTCTGTCTCTGAATCCTATTTTTATTTGCTCCCTTTGTTCCCCTTTTTTGGTCCTTTTTTGTCCTCTTCCTGTTTTCTTTTTTCTTTCAGAGGTCTTCACCTTTTCCAAATCTTTTAAGTGCCTCCCAGTGTTGTAGGCAAGACCACCTAAACCAAGACCAAGTCATCACAAAGAATGAGACTTTGAGGGGTAGAGACCGAGACTTTGGGGGGTAATGGCCGAGACAAGACCGAGACTTTGAAGCACATTGCGCATCACCACAAGCCTGGAAACATAGAGGCTTCAATGAATGAAGAAAATAATGTACATATTGGCCATTTAAGTACATTAGGCTACCAAAAATAGTGACTTATAACACACTGAACAAAATATGGCCCTGATACAGGCTCTATCTGAACTCCTTGAACATGTCTTTACAGAATTAAAACATGTCAGTCAACATGCTGCAGCTACAGCTTCAGTCTCTAGAGAAATGGAGTTTGTCAGTTATTGCCAATTTAAGTACAGTATCAAGAACAGAATGATTTCTTAGCACACTCTTTAAAGGTCCCATTACATGGTGCTCTTTGGATGCTTTTATATAGGCCTTAGTGGTCCCCTAATACTGTATCTGAAGTCTCTTTTATATAGGCCTTAGTGGTCCCCTAATACTGTATCTGAAGTCTCTTTTATATAGACCTTAGTGGTCCCCTAATACTGTATCTGAAGTCTCTTTTATATAGACCTTAGTGGTCCCCTAATACTGTATCTGAAGTCTCTTTTATATAGACCTTAGTGGTCCCCTAATACTGTATCTGAAGTCTCTTTTATATAGACCTTAGTGGTCCCCTAATACTGTATCTGAAGTCTCTTTTATATAGACCTTAGTGGTCCTCTAATACTGTATCTGAAGTCTCTTTTATATAGACCTTAGTGGTCCCCTAATACTGTATCTGAAGTCTCTTTCCTGAAATTCAGCCTTGGTGCAGAATTACAGCCACTAGAGCCAGTCCCACAATGAGCTTTCCTTAGGATGTGCCATTTCTGTGTCTGTAGCCCTCTTAAGAGCATGGCTGTCAATAGGCTAATTGAAACGTCTTTCGGACCTCTTGCCTTGTAAGGCTTCATCATGTTGCACTTTGTGGTGACGTTTGATGTGCTGGTAAAGATTTGTGGTGTTATCTTGCGATGCTGAAACGATCCGAAACGCAAAATACTTTCCCCCCCTTTGGTTAGCATTGCGAGCTATCCGCCTGGTAATGACTAGATAAGTTCAGGGTTGCATTGCACGTGTGAAAGGAACTTCTGTTTCTGTCATCAGCCCTTAATCTTCCTCACGTCCCCCTTTTTTCCCACCTCTCTCCCTCCACCTCTGTCTTTAAGTGGTCTTTGTTTGTATGCCTTGTCTCAGGACTTCGAGAGTGTGTCTTTGTGTGTGTTTGTGTGCGGTTACATCAAAGCTGGCATTGTGTGTGATTTTCGCAGAAAGCAAACTTTCCAGAGGGCAAGAGGGCACATGGTTCTTTGCTGTGTGTGTGTGTGTGTGTGTGTGTGTGTGTGTGTGTGTGTGTGTGTGTGTGTGTGTGTGTGTGTGTGTGTGTGTGTGTGTGTGTGTGTGTTAAAATGGGTAAATTGCAGAAGACAGAGTATGTGGGTAGGGAGGAAGAAGTGGGATTGGTTAGACGGAGGGATAGATGGAAAGAAAAAGAGGTATGAGCAGCTGGTGACACTGCCAAAAAAAAAAGTAAGTGCTGCAGAATGCTTTACTCTCCTAAAGGCTGTTTTTATGCTTCTGCGTCAACTCCACGCCGTCGTGACCCTTTCGGAGTTCTGCGCCGGGGGTCGATTTGCATCGAGGTCCATTTCACCGCCGTAACGCTAAGGGGGGTAAGTCTGAGGTTATTTGCGAGGCGTCGGAAACTTTAGCACAACTGCCCACAAAGTGTTGCTTCCTGGCGAAGTGCAAATTTAAAAACGTCACTGACATATAGACACTCGACAAACGGATAACCCCGTCATTTAGGGCTGGATGATTAATCGAAACCCAAATTCAGAGCCTATAACCGACGTAATTTTACCAAGTCGTTTATTTCGTATATTTACCTCGATGCAATCTACAGTTGTAGATTTAAGTTCATTTGTTTGAAATATTTAATAAATAAGCATTAATTGCTATCTGTGTGTTGTTTCCTTATTTTAAAATCACAAAGATAGGATTATGCACTCTTTCATTAGAAAAAATAACCGTGAACATATTTACAGTATAAGAAAATGATTTTTTTTTAATAATTGTAATCAAGGCAAGGCAGCTTTATTTGTATTGCACATTTCAGCAACAAGGCAATTCAAAGTGCTTTACATGAAACATGAAACATTAAAAACAGTTAGAAAACAATTAAAAACAATTTCAAAGCATTAAAACAATTAACAACAATTTAAGATCATTAAAAGACAAGAATAAAATGTACAGTGCAGTATAAGAATTTTAAAGAAAGAGCAGTTAAAAATAGGTTATTTAAAGAAAGGCAACATTAAAAAGATATGTCAATCAAGGTAACTTCTTTGATTATTCGTGATTATGATTTTAGCTAAAATTGTCCAGCCCTACCGTCATTGTAACCAAAATATGTCTGAGTTTATTTGCAAAGTGAACTAGCGTGTTGCTACTCCCCACAGTAGGCCGCTCAAAACAGACTGTCAACACACAGGACCAGTCGACCAATCACAGTCCGTGCGCAATTAAAAAGTATAATGAGCAATTACTATTACCAAAGTCGTAAAATCTACAAATTGAGCACAAGCAAGCACTGAATAAAAAAAAACAAAAAAAAAACAAGCATAAGGTTGGCTACATAAAACAACAAAGGCATTAAATAATTTACAAGAATATGGATAAAATCAATAAAATAAACTATCTTGTGGTGTTTTGTCCATGAGGTGTCCATCCAGTCTGATTTTGTGTTTTCTGTCTGCAGGTCCCAGGAGCTCAGGACTTGGTGGATTTCTCTCCAGTTTACCGCTGTCTGCATATCTACACCGTGCTGGTGAGTTCCTCCTCTTCTTTGTGTTCGTATTCTTTCTTTTATCCATAACTTTCATCTCCATACTATCTATCACACGCTCTCTCTTTTATTTTTATTTTTTTTTAAATCCTCGACTTGATCGCCGAGCACTCCACTTGGTTTCACCCGATTCATTCCTGTTGTAAACTTTCTAAAAAACTTTCTAATATATAATTTAGTTTCCTTTTGTTTTTCTCAGTTTAAATAGAGAACACAAATTGTGGTGGATTTCAATCGAGAGAATGCGCAAGCGCCGATAGAGAGTGGTCTATCATGGAAGATATCGTGTTTATTGTGATTTAAATATATATATTAGAATCAGAATCCGTTTTATTGGCCAAGTATACTTACGTACACAAGGAATTTGACTTTGGTAGGTGTTTAACTCTCTATACATTCAACAAATAGACATGTAGCAGTAAACATTCAGTAGACAAATAGTAATATAGACACATACTGTACAATAGAGACAACAATATACATACAGGCACATATCAACATAATATACAAAAATACAAATATACAAATAAGACATATATGTTGTGATACTGCCTAATTTCTGAATACTGTCGCTAGATAAAGTAACCGGTCTAGTTTTTGGCAAGTGAGTTTTACACCTGACAAACTTATATACTTTATATTCTATATCGTTGTTGTCCGGCAGAACCTTGTATCTCCATATTTGGTCATTTTAATTTTTTTCATAAATCAATGCTTTAGGGCTGCCACCTCTTAGTCGATTAGTCGACTAATCGGTCGTTTTGGTCTTAGTCGACTAAGATTTCTTTAGTCGATTAATCATTTTTTATGCTTATTCATGCTTAATTACTTATTTCAGGAAACTTCTGAGCACATTTATGGTAAACACAAGATTTAAAGGGGTGCTTTTGCAGGATTAATTGTGGAGAAACTCAGTTTTACAGATGGTTAATTAACTACATTTATATTGTGTTTTTCTAGTCTGAACCACCTCTCAAAGTGCACAGCTCTGTCAATTAAATCAACTAATCGATTAGTCGACAAAATCCTATAAGTGTTAGTCGACTAAGAATTTCTTTAGTCGAGGACTGCCCTACAATGCTTATCGGTCACCCTTTATTTCCTCTGTGGTTTTTACGAATCTCGAAACAGTGGCGAGGCAGTTCCAAGGCAAAAAGCTCAATTTAAATGTTTATTTATAAGTTTTTAAGTGAGCCTTTTTCCATTTCCTGAAAAGCAACGGTTGTATAGAGATATCAGAGGGGGGTAACGGCAAAATCAGTGTCGCCAGCTCGTGGTATACAGCGTGTCATCACCCGGCCCAAAAGAGTTGAACGTACAGAGAGGTATACAATGTTGTAAGATGAGGCCTCCGGCTCGGGCCTGGCTTCACTCCAACGTGTGTGTGTGTGTGTGTGTGTGTGTGTGTTTTTTCTCAGTTAGAGCGAAAGCGACATGGGGTGGATGTGTTGACTGGGCCATGACTGGGTTAGTTGCACATTTGGGGGGTGGGGGTGTGTGTACTGTGACCGGGCCAACGTAGCCAGAGGGTCGGCTGTTTGTGTGTGTCTGGGGGGGCTCTCTCTGGCTGGGGGGGGGGGGGACAGGAAGTGCATGAACTTTGACAGGATGGAGAAAATGAACGGGCAAAAAAAAGAGCGATTGAGCGAGGGAGCAAAAAGGGAAAGTGAGGTTAGAGAAAGGGTAAAGGGGCGAGAGAAGACGTATAGAGAGATTGGGGCGAGCGAGGTTTAGTGATAGAGGAGAAGGGAAGGGAGGTCAGAGAAGTTCAAAGGGGGTGAGAACAGGGACAATTTCATGGGAGGGAAGCGGGGTAAAAAAAAAAGAGTAGAAAGGAAAGAAAATGACAACAGTGCATTTCAGGCACTCTTAGTTCAGCAGCTGTTTAGTGTTAGCGTCACGTGAGAGTAGAGTACTAGAACATTTTTAGCTTGTAATGTGAATGTTTATTTTGGATCTGAAAATAGACATGCAAAATAGCCCGAAATCTCCAAATTGACCAGAACGTGACCAAACATTGTTTTTTGCCAGTAACACTTTACTTGAAGGGATCTACATAAGGGTGACATGACACTGTCATGACACACGAACCCTAACCCTAACTCGTCATGACAAAAAGACAAAGCCTTATGTCATGAACGTTCATGACCTGTTTATAATGTTTATGACCCGTTCATGACAGTGTCATGTCGCTCTTATGTAGATACCTTCAAGTAAAGTGTAACCTTTTTTGCCTGTAGTGTCTGGCCTTAAAAAGCTGCCAACTCAGCATTTGTTAATCCGGGTACCCGCGGGGTCTTAAAAGTATTAAAGTCTTAGATGTAATATTCTAAAAAAAAAATAAGGACCTACAGGTGTTGAATTTCATTTACAGAGGTTTTCAATCTTGTTCCTTCGTAGGATTAAAATAAATGCCGTAGCTTCATGAATATTTTGTGTGGGGGTAATGTTTGAATTGACTTTATTTTGTATATTTTGTTTCATAGCATAAGAGCTCTAAATGCGACAAATATTGTATTCATGTTGTGTTATTAGTAGGGCTGCTCCCTCTTAGTCGATTAGTCGACTAATCGGTCGTTTTGGTCTTAGTCAACTTAGATTTCTTTAGTTGATTAGTCATGTTTTATAGTGGTGTCAACAATAATTGATTTGGCAATGCGGGGCATGCACGATTCAGCATCGATGCGGCAAAGTGCCATAATCGATTATGTCACTGTTTATTTTCTGGCATTGAGTGGACAATAAAGTTGTGAAGTTTCTGGCCAGCACGGGCCAGTCACTGTGGCTCTGTCTGCTGCATCAGCACACGTCACACAGAGCGGCACGAAGCGTGTGAATGTTAACATGTCACATTTTCACCTCAGGTAATTTATAACCAATTAATTTGGATACAAGCGTTGCATTTTGGATTCTGAACAGCGATGCTCGCGCTGCGCGCACACACACAGCAGGGCTGATGTGTGTGCGTTTCACGCAGCACATGTAGCTAACTGACTGGAAACGTTACCGGGGATTATTTACCGCCGATGGCGCAGATAAACTAACGCTACACTCGTTATCCTACTGTAAGTAGCCTACAATAAACCCTCAATGATTACAGAGTCAATACTTATCAATACCCACCTACCTGTTGTACAGGCAGAAAGCGATATTTTAGTCTGCGCTGTCCACTCTCGTCCACCGCGCTTTGTTTGTAGCCTAAGTGTTTATCTTAATTCACAACCAATCTTGAACTTTGGACAAACAATTGTAAAGGTAGCTGCTGTCTAAACGAACCATCCTCTCCGCCGGAGTGGTAAACCTATGGATGTATTTTAAGACCAGAGTAGGGATTTTTTTTTTTATGTTGAGACCTGCTCATGACTGATGAAAAATTTGCCTTGTGTGCAGTAGAATGTTGATGCATTGCATCGTAGAATCGAATTGAATGGTGAATCGTAATCGAATCGAATTGTGAGGGCAGTGCCAATGCACACCCCTAATGTTTTATGCTTTTTTTTTCATGCTGAATGACTTATTTCCAAGAAACGTACGAGCTCATCTCTGGTAAACACAAGAATTAAAGTGGTGCTTTTGTGGAGAAACTCTGATTTACAGATCTGTCGATTAAATCAACTAATCGTTAGTCAACTAAGAATTTCTTTAATCGAGCACAGCCCTAGTTATTAGAGTACAAACGCATTGTTGTATACCCAACGATTCAGATATTCAGATAACATTACTTGGTAAATAGTTCTTTTTTCGGGCTCCCATCCATCCATCCATCCATCCTGACCTTCCATTCTGTGACTGTGAAGTTGGCATTACATTTAATACTAGGTGGTAAAAACTGTCTTTATAAGTCTTAAATGTAACTTTTAGAATCCGGGGGGGTACCCTGTTAATGTGCCGTCGAGGCTTTTCTGCATAACTGGAATTTGAACTGATGAGCAAGAAGAGAGGAGGGACGGGGAAAGGTCTGCTGGGGATGTAACGCCGACGTTTACAGGAAGGAGAGAGGGGAGAGTGAATTGGCTACGGAGCGATAAGGAGTAAGGAGAAGGGTGGAGGAAAGGAGGGAGGTCACGGGTCGGTTAAAGGGGCAACAACAGGAAGACAAGGGTGAAAACGCCACACGGAGGGGGAGAGATTAGAGAGAGGGGTGACTTCAGGGGTGAGAGAGAGGCGAGGGAAGAAAACATGGATAAGGAGAGATGGAGGAGAAGGGAAAGGAGTGTGTTCAGTCTCGGGGAAGGTGTTGAAAGGTCTGGCCTCTTCACCTCGGGGGTCAGCCTCTCTCTCTCACACACACACACACACACACACACACACACACACACACACACACACACACACACACACACACACATAGTGTTTGGTGTTTTAAGCCCCCAATGTCGTCTTCCAGGCAGCGCTGCCAGGAAGGCACTAGGATTAGGCAATGGTTAGGGTTAGGTGCCTTGAAGTCGACGGTCGCAGTGCTACCTTGAAGTCGACGTTGGGGGCTTAAAACACCATCGACACACACACACACACACACACACACACACACACACACACACACGTCTGAAACTGTTTTATTCATTAAAGTGGTGTCGCAGCAGTTTGAGTGACAGGCCATTGGGCAGAAACGTGGATTTACCATTAGAAAATAAAACCAGACTGTCCAGCACAGTTTGCTGCACTGGGCTGAGGGATCGACTGGAAAAATCATGAAATGAACACACACACACACACACACACACACACACACACACACACACACACACACACACACACACACACAGTTTGATTGTTAAATGAGAAGGACTTGTACTCACAAAGGCACGTGCATGTACCAGTTTCATTTATTTTTCTAGTAAACCTGGACGTGGAATCCCATTTGCAATCAGGACCACCACTTTCTCCACGTTTTTTTTTTTCTTTTCTTTTTCTTTCCTTCTCCTCCATCCATTCTCCTCTTTCTTCTCTCCCTCTCTGCCTCCGTCTTTCCTTCTCTTTTCCGTGTTTGAAGTCTACGATTTTCCCAGCCGTAGTCGAGCAGCGCCTGGGCCCGAACAATACTCCTTTGTTACGCTCTCTCACACACACACACACACACACACACACGTGCTGCACGTTGAGAAATATGGACAGAGTAGTGGTCATTGTAAACACCAGACTGAGGTCCAACACAAAGAGCAGAAGAGAGGGAAGCAGAGGACTGGTCCAACACCCAAATATTAAAGGGGTAGTTCGGACCGACACGGAAGCCAAGCTAATGCACTGCTGTGGACGGGGGCAGCAGCTAAACGTACATCGGACACCTAAAAACATCTATATCAGTTTAAGTGTACGCTATATTTTTATTTCAGCGCTTTTCCCTTGCTGTCAGACAGCCCTTTACGACGGGGGAACTGAAGCCGTTATCTCTGCTTTTTTCAAAGCCACCAGACTCCTTTTTGACAAAAACAGTAATTTTTTACCTCACAGAACACGGGAGTTGCTGCTCCACCTCTGCCTCCATCGGTAAGTTATGGTTGGTTGGTTAGTTAGTTAGTTAGGTAGTTAGTTTGTGTTATTGTGTGAATCCGAACTCACCCTTTAAAACACCAAAGTCCTAGCCTGACAAGCCAGACCCACATCAAGATGTTGGGTCTGGGAACTCCCCGTTGGCGGGGCTCAATCCGAGGGGCGGGATAAACGCTTGTCTTTCAGATTTTCTCTGCACGCAATAGGATAGCGCTACAACCAGTCAGAGCAACACTGGTTAATAGATTCAACTTTTGCCGTATCCTCTCTTCCAGAGTTGTGGCCAAAGCCAATTTCAAAGACCGCTGTTCGACAGCAGCAGCAGCAGCCATCTTCTTTGTATTCAAGTAGCAGGG